>NW_027490445.1:0-266058 GCF_050948175.1 Xylocopa sonorina
TCTATTGCTACGATACGTAGACATCTGAATAAGCTATTTCCTACGAAGGAAGTGTTGTATTTACATTCGTTTGGAGAGAATACGAGGTGTACATGACACATCGCAATGAATATTATATCTTATCATGAAACATAGAAGAGAGATGCGATATCGCGTTTTTAGAAGCATTAGAACTCTATGGCCTCGATGCGGAGACATCTGCATACGCTATTTCCTAGCATGGAAGTGTCGCTCTTACATTCTTTTGAAGTGAATACGAGGTATACATGAGACTTCGCAATGAATATTATGTCTCATCACGAAACATATAAATGAGATGCGATATTGCGATTTAAGTAGCATTAGAACTCTATTGCTACGCTACATAGACATCTGCAAACGCTATTTCCTAGGAAGCAATAGTCGCATTTACATTCTTTTGAATTTAATACGAGGTATACATGACACATCGCAATGAATATTATATATTATCATGAAACATTGAAATGTGATGCGATATCGCGTTTTAAGAAGCATTAGAACTCTATTGCTACGATACGTAGACATCTGCAAACGCTATTTCCTAGCATGTAAGTGTCGCATTTACATTCTTTTGAAGTGAATGCAAGGTATGCATGACATTTCGCAATGAATATTATATCTTATCATTAAACATAGAGGTGAGATGCGATATCGCGTTCTAAGAAGCATTAGAACTCTATTCTTACGATACGTGGTCATCTGGAAACGCTATTTCCTAGCAAGGAAATGTCGTATTTACATTCTTTTGACGTGAATACGAGGTATACATGACACTTCGCAATGAATATTATATCTTATCTCGAAACATCGAAGTGAGATGCGACATCTCGTTTTAAGAAGCATTAGAACTCTATTCTTTCGATACGTGGTCATCTGGAAACGCTATTTCCTAGCAAGGAAGTGTCGCATTTATATTCGTTTGAAGTGAATACGAGGTATACATAACACTCCATAATGAATATTATACCTTATCATGAAACATAGAAGTGTGATGCGATATAGCGTTTTACGAAGCATTAGAACTCTATTGCTACGATACGTAGACATCTGCAAACAAAATTTCCTAGCAAGATAGTGTCGCATTTACATTCTTTTGAAGTGAATACGAGGTATACATAACACTTCGCAATGTATATTATATCTTATCATGAAACATAGAAATGAGATTCGATATCGCGTTTTAAGAAGCATTAGAACTCTATTGCTACTATACGTAGACATCTGCAAACGCTATTTCCTAGCATGCAAGTGTCGCATTTACATACTTTTGAAGTGAATGCGAGGTATACATGACACTTCGCAATGAATATTATACCTTATCATGAAACATAGGAATGAGGTGCTATATCGCGTTTTGAGAAGCATTAGAACTCTATTGCTACGATACGTAGACATCTGCGAACCCTATTTCCTAGCATAGAAGTGTCGCATTAACATTCTTTTGAAGTGAATACGAGGTACACATGACACTTCACAATGAACATTATATCTTATCATATAACATATATGTGAGATGCGATATCGCGTCTTAAGAAGCATTAGAACCCTATTGCCTCGATGTGGAGATATCTGCAAACGCTATTTCCTAGCAAGCAATAGTCGCATTTACATTCTTTTGAAATGAATTCGAGGTTTACATGACACTTCGGAATGAATATTATAACTTATCACGAAACATATAAATGAGATGCGATATCGAGATTTAAGTAGCATTAGAACTCTATTGCTACGATACGTAGACATCTGAATACGCCATTTCCTAGCAAGGAAGTGTCGCGTTTACATTCGTTTGGAGAGAATACGAGGTATACATGACACTTCGCAATGAATATTATATCTTATCACGAAACATATAAATGAGGTGTCATATCGCGATTTAAGTAGCATTAGAACGCTATTGCTACGATACGTAGACATCTGCAAACGCTATGCCCTAGCAAGTAATAGTCGCATTTACATACTTTTGATGTGAATACGAGGTATACATGACACTTCGGACTGAATATTATATCTTATAATGAAACATAGAAATGAGATGCGATATCGCGATCTAAGAAGCATTAGAACTCTATTGCCTCGACGCGTAGGCATCTTCAGACGCTATTTCCTAGCATGGAAGTGTCGCACTTTCATTCTTTTGAAGTGAATACGATGTATACATGACACTTCACAATGAATATTATATCTTATCACGAAACATATAAATAAGATGCGATATCGAGGTTTAAGTAGCATTAGAACTCTATTGCTACGATACGTAGACATCTGAATACGCCATTTCCTAGCAAGGAAGTGTCGCGTTTACATTCGTTTGGAGAGAATACGAGGTATACATGACACTTCGCAATGAATATTATATCTTATCACGAAACATATAAATGAGGTGTCATATCGCGATTTAAGTAGCATTAGAACGCTATTGCTACGATACGTAGACATCTGCAAACGCTATTTCCTAGCAAGCAATAGTCGCATTTACATTCTTTTGAAATGAATTCGAGGTTTATATGACACTTCGGAACGAATATTATAACTTATCACGAAACATAGAAATGAGATGCGATATCGCGATCTAAGAAGCATTAGAACTCTATTGCAACGATACGTAGGCATCTGCAAACGCTATGCCCTAGCAAGGAATAGTCGCATTTACATTCTTTTGATGCGAATACGAGGTATACATGACACTTCGGACTGAATATTATATCTTATAATGAAACATAGAAATGAGATGCGATATCGCGATCTAAGAAACATTAGAACTCTATTGCCTCGACGCGTAGACATCTTCAGACGCTATTTCCTAGCATGGAAGTGTCGCACTTACATTCTTTTGAAGTGAATACGATGTATACATGACACTTCGTAATGAATATTATATCTTATCACGAAACATATAAATGAGATGCGATATCGAGATTTAAGTAGCATTAGAACTCTACTGCTACGATACGTAGACAACTGAATACGCCATTTCCTAGCAAGGAAGTGTAGCATTTACATTCGTTTGGAGAGAATACGAGGTATACATGACACTTCGCAATGAATATTATATCTTATAATGAAACATAGAAGAGAGATGCGATATCGCGTTCTAAGAAGCATTAGAACTCTATGGCCTCGATGCAGAGACATCTGCAAACGCTATTTCCTAGCATGGAAGTGTCGCACTTACATTCTTTTGAAGTGAATACGCTGTATACATGACACTTCGGAATGAATATTATATCTTATCACGAAACATATAAATGAGGTGTCATATCGCGATTTAAGTAGCATTAGAACGCTATTGCTACGATACGTATACATATGCAAACGCTATTTCCTAGCAAGCAATAGTCGCATTTTCATTCTTTTGAAATGAATTCGAGGTTTACACGACACTTCGGAACGAAAATTATATCTTATCATGTAACATATAAGTGAGATGCGATATCGCGTCTTAAGAAGCATTAGAACCCTATTGCCTCGATGTGGAGATATCTGCAAACGCTATTTCCTAGCAAGCAATAGTCGCATTTACATTCTTTTGAAAAGAATTCGAGGTTTACATGACACTTTGGAATGAATATTATAACTTATCACGAAACATATAAATGAGATGCGATATCGAGATTTAAGTAGCATTACAACTCTATTGCTACGATACGTAGACATCTGAATACGCCATTTCCTAGCAAGGAAGTGTCGCGTTTACATTCGTTTGGAGAGAATACGAGGTATACATGACACTTCGCAATGAATATTATATCTTGTCACGAAACATATAAATGAGGTGTCATATCGCGATCTAAGTAGCATTAGAACGCTATTGCTACGATACGTATACATATGCAAACGCTATTTCCTAGCAAGCAATAGTCGCATTTTCATTCTTTTGAAATGAATTCGAGGTTTACACGACACTTCGGAACGAATATTATAACTTATCACGAAACATAAAAATGAGATGCGATATCGCGATCTAAGAAGCATTAGAACTCTATTGCTACGATACGTAGGCATCTGCAAACACTATGCCCTAGCAAGGAATAGTCGCATTTACATACTTTTGATGTGAGTACGAGGTATACATGACACTTCGGACTGAATATTATATCTTATAATGAAACATAGAAATGAGATGCGATATCGCGATCTAAGAAGCATTAGAACTCTATTGCTACGATACGTAGGCATCTGCAAACACTATGCCCTAGCAAGGAATAGTCGCATTTACATTTGTTTGGAGTGAATAGGAGGTATGCATGACACTTCGCAATGAATATTATATCTTATCACGAAACATAGAATTGAAATGCGACATCTCGTTTTAAGAAGCATTAGGACTCTATTGCCACAATGCGGAGATATCTGCAAGGGCTACTTCCTAGCATGGAAATGTCGCGTTTAGATTCTTTTGAAGTGAATTCGAGTTATACATGACACTTCGGAATGAATATTATAACTTATCACGAAACATAGAAATGAGATGCGATATCGCGATATAAGAAGCATTAGAACTAAGCATTGCTACGATACGTAGGCATCTGCAAACGCTATTTCCTAGCAACGAATAGTCGCATTTACATTCTTTTGAAGTGAATACGAGGTATACATGACACTTCGCAATGAATATTATATCTTATTATGAATCATAGAAGTGAGATGCGATATCGCGTTTTAAGAAGCATTAGAACCTTATTGCCTCGACGCGTAGACATCTGCAGACGCTGTTTCCTAGCATGGAAGTGTCGCATTTACATTCTTTTGAAGTGAATACGAGGTATACATGACACTTCGCAATGAATATTATATCTTATCATGAAGCATAGAAATGAGATGCGATATCGCGTTTTGAGAAGCATTAGAACACTATTGCTACGAAACGTAGACATCTGCAAGCGCTATTTACTAGCAAGGAAGATTCGCATTTACATTCTTTTGAAGTGAATACGAGGTATACATGACACTTCGGAATGAGTATTGTATCTTATCACGAAACATACAAATGAGATGCGATATCGCGATTTATGTAGCATTAGAACACTACTGCTGCGATACGTAGACATCTGCAAACGCTATTTCCTAGCAAGCAGTAGTCGCATTTACATTCTTTTGAAGTGAATACGAGGTATACATGACACTTCTCAATGAATATTATATCTTATCATGCAACACAGGAGAGAGATGCGATATCGCGTTTTAAGAAGCATTAGAACTCAACGGTCTCGATGCGGAGACATCTGCAAACTCTATTTCCTAGCAAGCAGTAGTCGCATTTACATTCTTTTGATGTGAATACAAGGTATACATGACCATTCGTAATGAATATTCTTTCTTATCACGAAACATAGAAATGAGATACGATATCGCGATCTAAGCAGCATTAGAACTCTATTGCTACGATACGTAGACATCTGAATACGCTATTTCCTAGCAAGGAAGTGTCGCATTTACATACGTTTGGAGGGAAGACGAGGTATACAGACACTTCATAATGAATATTATATCTCATCATGAAACGTAGAAGTGCCATGCGATATCGCGTTTTAAGAAGCATTAAAACTGTATTGCCTCGACGAGTAGACATCTGCAGACGCTATTTCCTAGCACGGAAGTGTCGCATTTACATTCCTTTAAGTGAATACGGGGTGTACATGACACTTCGCAATGAATATTATATCTTATCACGAAGCATAGAAATGAGATGCGATATCGCGATTTATGTAGCATTAGAACTCTATTGCTACGATACGTAGACATCTGAATAAGCTATTTCCTACGAAGGAAGTGTTGTATTTACATTCGTTTGGAGAGAATACGAGGTATACATGACACATCGCAATGAATATTATATCTTATCATGAAACATAGAAGAGAGATGCGATATCGCGTTTTTAGAAGCATTAGAACTCTATGGCCTCGATGCGGAGACATCTGCATACGCTATTTCCTAGCATGGAAGTGTCGCACTTACATTCTTTTGAAGTGAATACGAGGTATACATGAGACTTCGCAATGAATATTATGTCTCATCACGAAACATATAAATGAGATGCGATATTGCGATTTAAGTAGCATTAGAACTCTATTGCTACGCTACATAGACATCTGCAAACGCTATTTCCTAGGAAGCAATAGTCGCATTTACATTCTTTTGAATTTAATACGAGGTATACATGACACATCGCAATGAATATTATATATTATCATGAAACATTGAAATGTGATGCGATATCGCGTTTTAAGAAGCATTAGAACTCTATTGCTACGATACGTAGACATCTGCAAACGCTATTTCCTAGCATGTAAGTGTCGCATTTACATTCTTTTGAAGTGAATGCAAGGTATGCATGACATTTCGCAATGAATATTATATCTTATCATTAAACATAGAAGTGAGATGCGATATCGCGTTCTAAGAAGCATTAGAACTCTATTCTTACGATACGTGGTCATCTGGAAACGCTATTTCCTAGCAAGGAAATGTCGTATTTACATTCTTTTGACGTGAATACGAGGTATACATGACACTTCGCAATGAATATTATATCTTATCTCGAAACATCGAAGTGAGATGCGACATCTCGTTTTAAGAAGCATTAGAACTCTATTGCTACGATACGTAGAAATCTCCAAACGCTATTTCCTAGCATGTAAGTGTCGCATTTACATTCTTTTGAAGTGGATGCAAGGTATACATGACATTTCGCAATGAATATTATATCTTATCATTAAACATAGAAGTGAGATGCGATATCGCGTTTTAAGGAGCATTAGAGCTCTATTGCAACGATACGTAGACATCTGCAAACAATATTTCCTAGCATGGAAGTGTCGCATTTACATTCTTTTGAAGTGAATACGAGGTACACATAACACTCTACAATAAATATTATATCTTATTACGAAACATAGAAATGAAATGCGACATCTCGTTTTAAGAAGCATTAGAACTCTATGGCTACGAGACGCAGACATCTGCAAACGCTATTTTCTAGCATGGAAGTGTCTTATTTACATTCTTTTGAAGTGAATACGAGGTATACATGACACTTCGCAATGAATATTATATCTTATCATGAAACATAGAAGTGAGATGCGATATTGCGTTCTAGGAAGCATTAGAACTCTATTGCTACGATACGTAGACATCTGCAAACGCTATTTCCTAGCATGGAAGTGTCGCATTTACGTTCCATTGATGTGAATACGAGGTATGCATGACACTTCGCAATGGATATTATATCCTATCATGAAATATATAAATGAGATGCGACATCTCGTTTTAAGAAGTATTAGAACTCTATTCTTACGATACGTGGTCATCTGGAAACGCTATTTCCTAGCAAGGAAGTGTCGCATTTACATCCTTTTGAAGTGAATACGAGGTATACATGACACTTCGCAATGAATATAATATCTTATCATGAAACATAGAAATGAGATGCGATATCGCGTCTTGAGAAGCACTGGAACTCTAATGCTACGATACGTAAACATCTGGAAACGCTATTCCCTAGCAAGGAAGTGTCGCATTTACATTCTTTAGAAGTGAATACGAGGTATAGTTACGTCTCCACAATGAATATTATATCTAATCATGAAACATAGAAATGTGATGCGATATCGCGATTTAAAATGCATTAGAACCCTATTGCTACGATACGTAGACATCTGCAAACGCTATTTCCTAGCAAGAAGTGTTGCATTTACATTGTTTGGAAGTGAATACGCGGTATATATAACACTCCATAATAAATATTATATCTTATCATGAAACATAGAAGTGAGATGCGATATCGCGATTTAAGAAGCATTAGAACTTTATTGCTACGATACGTAGACATCTGCAAACGCTATTTCCTAGCAGGGAAATGCCGCATTTACATTCTTTTGAAGATAATACGTGGCATACATAATACTTCGCAAGGAATATTATATTTTATCTCGAAACATAGAAGTGAGATGCGATATCGCGATTTAAGTAGCAATAGAACTCCATTGCTACGATGCGTAGACATCTGCAACTGTCATTTCCTAGCAAGGAAGTGTCGCATTTACATTCTTTTGAAGTGAATACGAGGTATATATAACACTCCATAATAAATATTATATCTTATCATGAACCATAGCAGTGAGATGCGACATTGCGTTTTAGGAAGCATTAAAACTCTATTGCTACGATACGTAGACATCTGCAAAGGCTATTTCCTAGCATGAAAGGTTCGTATTTACATTCTTTTGAAGAGAATACGAGGTATATATAACTCTCCATAATAAATATTATATCTTATCATGAAACATAGCAGTGAGATTCGATATTGCGTTTTAAGAAGCATTAGAACTCTATTGCTACGATACGTAGGCACCTGCGAACGCTATTTCCTAGCATGGAAGTGTCGCATTTACATTCTTTTGAAGTGAATACGAGATTTACATAACACTTCGCAATGGATATTATATCTTATCATGAAACATAGAAATCAGATGCGACATCTCGTTTTAAGAAGCATTAGAACTCTATTGCTACAATACGTACAAATCTGCAAACGCTATTTCCTAGCATGGAAGTGCCGCATTTACATTCTTGTGATGTGAATACGAGATTCACATGACACTTCGCAATGAATATTATATCTTATCATGAAACATAGAAATTAGATGCGATATCGCGTTCGAAGAAGCATTAGAACTCTATTGCTACGATACGTAGACATCTGCGAACGCTATTTCCTAGCAGGGAAATGCCGCATTTACATTCTTTTGAAGATAATACGTGGTATACATAATACTTCGCATGGAATATTATATTTTATCTCGAAACATAGAAGTGAGATGCGATATCGCGATTTAAGTAGCAAGAGAACTCCATTGCTACGATGCGTAGACATCTGCAACTGTCATTTCCTAGCCAGGAAGTGTCGCATTTACATTCTTTTGAAGTGAATACGAGGTATATATAACACTCCATAATAAATATTATATCTTATCATGAAACATAGCAGTGAGATGCGATATTGCGTTTTAGGAAGCATTAAAACTCTATTGCTACGATACGTAGACATCTGCAAAGGCTATTTCCTAGCATGAAAGGTTCGTATTTACATTCTTTTGAAGAGAATACGAGGTATAAATGACACTTCGCAATGAATATAATATCTTATCATGAAACATAGAAATGAGATGCGATATCGCGTCTTGAGAAGCACTGGAACTCTAATGCTACGATACGTAAACATCTGGAAACGCTATTCCCTAGCAAGGAAGTGTCGCATTTACATTCTTTAGAAGTGAATACGAGGTATAGCTACGTCTCCACAATGAATATTATATCTAATCATGAAACATAGAAATGTGATGCGATATCGCGATTTAAAATGCATTAGAAACCTATTGCTACGATACGTAGATATCTGCAAACGCTATTTCCTAGCAAGGAAGTGTTGCATTTACATTCTTTGGAAGTGAATACGCGGTATATATAACACTCCATAATAAATATTATATCTTATCATGAAACATAGCAGTGAGATGCGATATTGCGTTTTAGGAAGCATTAAAACTCTATTGCTACGATACGTAGACATCTGCAAACGCTATTTCCTAGCAGGGAAATACCGCATTTACATTCTTTTGAAGATAATACGTGGTATACATAATACTTCGCAAGGAATATTATATTTTATCTCGAAACATAGAAGTGAGATGCGATATCGCGATTTAAGTAGCAAGAGAACTCCATTGCTACGATGCGTAGACATCTGCAACTGTTATTTCCTAGCAAGGAAGTGTCGCATTTACATTCTTTTGAAGTGAATACGAGGTATATATAACACTCCATAATAAATATTATATCTTATCATGAAACATAGCAGTGAGATGCGATATTGCGTTATAGGAAGCATTAAAACTCTATTGCTACGATACGTAGACATCTGCAAAGGCTATTTCCAAGCATGAAAGGTTCGTATTTACATTCTTTTGAAGAGAATACGAGGTATATATAACTCTCCATAATAAATATTATATCTTATCATGAAACATAGCAGTGAGATTCGATATTGCGTTTTAAGAAGCATTAGAACTCTATTGCTACGATACGTAGACACCTGCGAGCGCTATTTCCTAGCATGGAAGTGTCGCATTTACATTCTTTTGAAGTGAATACGAGATTTACATAACACTTCGCAATGGATATTATATCTTATCATGAAACATAGAAATGAGATGCGATATCGCGATTTAAGTAGCAATAGAACTCCATTGCTACGATGCGTAGACATCTGCAACTGTTATTTCCTAGCAAGGAAGTGTCGCATTTACTTTCTTTTGAAGTGAATACGAGGTATACATGACACTTCGCAGTGAATATTATATCTTATCATGAAACATAGGAATGAGGTGCTATATCGCGTTTTGAGAAGCATTAGAACTCTATTGCTACGATACGTAGACATCTGCGAACGCTATTCCCTAGCATAGAAGTGTCGCATTTACATTCCATTGAAGTGAATACGAGGTATGCATGACACTTCGCAATGGATATTATATCTTATCATGAAACATAGAAATGAGATGCGACATCGCTTTTGAGAAGCATTGGAACTCTATTGCTAATATTCGTAGACATCTGCAAACTCTATTTCCTAGGAATGGAATGTAGCATTTACATCCTTTTGAAGTGAGAACGAGGTATACATGACACTTCGCAATGGATATTATATCTTATCATGAAACATAGAAATGAGATGCGATATCGCGATTTAAGTAGCAATAGAACTCCATTGCTACGATGCGTAGACATCTGCAACTGTTATTTCCTAGCAAGGAAGTGTCGCATTTACTTTCTTTTGAAGTGAATACGAGGTATACATGACACTTCGCAGTGAATATTATATCTTATCATGAAACATAGGAATGAGGTGCTATATCGCGTTTTGAGAAGCATTAGAACTATATTGCTACGATACGTAGACATCTGCGAACGCTATTCCCTAGCATAGAAGTGTCGCATTTACATTCCATTGAAGTGAATACGAGGTATGCATGACACTTCGCAATGGATATTATATCTTATCATGAAACATAGAAATGAGATGCGACATCGCGTTTTGAGAAGCATTGGAACTCTATTGCTAATATTCGTAGACATCTGCAAACTCTATTTCCTAGGAATGGAATGTAGCATTTACATCCTTTTGAAGTGAGTACGAGGTATACATGACACTTCGCAATGAATATTATATCTTATCATGAAACATAGAAATCAGATGCAACATCTCGTTCTAAGAAGCATTAGAACTCTATTGCTACAATACGTACACATCTGCAAACGCTATTTCCTAGCATGGAAGTGCCGCATTTACATTCTTGTGATGTGAATACGAGATTCACATGACACTTCGCAATGAATATTATATCTTATCATGAAACATAGAAATTAGATGTGATATCGCGTTCGAAGGAGCATTAGAACTCTATTGCTACGATACGTAGACATCTGCGAACGCTATTTCCTAGCATGGAAGTGTCACATTTACATTCCATTGAAGTGAATACGAGGTATGCATGACACTCCACAATAAATATTATATCTTATCATGAAACATAGAAATGAGGTGCGACATCTCTTTTTAAGAAGTATTAGAACTCTATTCTTACGATACGTAGACACCTGCGAACGCTATTTCCTAGCATGGAAGTGTCGCATTCACATTCCATTGAAGTGAATACGAGGTACGCATGACACTTCGCAAAGGATATTATATCTTATCATGAAACATAGAAGTGAGATGCGATATCGCGTTCTAAGAAGCATTAGAACTCTATTGCTACGATACGTAGACATCTGCGAACGCTATTTCCTAGCATGGAAGTGTCACATTTACATTCCATTGAAGTGAATACGAGGTATGCATGACACTCCATAATAAATATTATATCTTATCATGAAACATAGAAATGAGATGCGACATCTCGTTTTAAGAAGTATCAGAACTCTATTCTTACGATACGTAGACATCTGCAAAGGCTATTTCCTAGCATGGAAGTGTCGCATTTACATTCTTTTGTAGTGAATACGAGGTATACATGACACTTCGCAATGAATATTAAATCTTATCATGAAACATAGAAGTGGGATGCGATATCGCGTTCTAAGAAGCATTAGAACTCTAACGCTACGATACGTAGACACCACCGAACGCTATTTCCTAGCATGGAAGTGTCGCATTTACATTCCATTGAAGTGAATACGAGGTACGCATGACACTTCGCAAAGGATATTATATCTTATCATGAAACATAGAAATGAGATGCGACATCTCGTTTTAAGAAGTACTAGAACTCTATTCTTACGACAAGTAGACATCTGCAAAGGCTGTTTCCTAGCATGGAAGTGTCGCATTTACATTCTTTTGCAGTGAATACGAGGTACACGTAACATTCCACAATGAATATTATACCTTATCACGAAACATAGAAATGAAATGCGACATCTTGTTTTAAGTACCATTAGAACTCTATTGCTACGATACGTAGACATCTGCAAAGGCTATTTCCTAGCATGGAAGTGTCGCATTTACATTCTTCTGAAGTGAGTACGAGGTATACATGACTCTTGGCAATGAATATTATATCTTGTCATGAAACATGGAAGTGAGTTGCGATATCGCGTTTTAAGAAGCATTAGAACTCTATTGCTACGATACGTAGACATCTCCAAAAGCTAATTCCTAGCATGGAAATGTTGCATTTACATTCTTTTGAAGTGTAGACGAGGAATACGTAACACTTCGCAATGAATATTATATCTTATCATGAGACATAGAAATGATATGCGATATTGCGTTTTAAGAAGCACTAGAACTCTATTGCTTCGATACGTAGACTTCTGGAAACGCTATTTCCTAGCATGGAAGTGTCGCATTTACATTCTTTTGAATTGAATACGAGGTACACATAACACTGCACAATGAATATTATATCTAATCATGAAACATAGAAATGAGATGCGATATCGCGTTTTAAGAAGCATTGGAACCCCATTGCTACGATACGTAGACATCTCCAAAAGCTAATTCCTAGCATGGAAATGTTGCATTTACATTCTTTTGAAGTGAAAACGAGGTATACATGACACTTCGCAATGAATATTATATCTTATCATGAAACATAGAAGTGAGATGCGATATAGCGTTTTAGGAAGCATTAGAACTCTATTGCTACGATACGTAGACATCTGCAAACGCTATTTCCTAGCATGGAAGTGTCGCATTTACATTCATTTGAAGTGTAGACGAGGAATACACAACACTTCGCAATGAATATTACATCTTATCATGAGACATAGGAATGAGATGCGATATCGCGTTTTAAGAAGAACTGGAACCATATTGCTATGATACGTAGACATCTGCAAACGCTATTTCGTAGCAAGGAAGTGTCGCATTTACATTCATTTGGATTGAATACGAAGTAGACATAACACTCCACAATGAATATTGTATCTTATCACGGAACATCGAAATGACATGCGATATCGCGTTTTAAGAAGCATAGGAACTCTATTGCTGCGATACGTAGACATCTGGAAACGATATTTCCCAGCAATAAAGAGTCGCATTTACATTCTTTTGAAGTGAAAACGAGGTATACATGAAACTCCACAATGAATATTATACCTTATCACTAACCATAGAAATGAGATGCGGTATCACGATATAAGGAGCATTGGAACTCTATTGCTACGTTACGTAGACATCTGGAAACGCTATTTCCTAGCAAGGAAGTGCCGTATTTACATTCACCTGAAGTGTGGTCGAGGAATACATAACATTTCGCAATGAATAATATATCTTATCATGAGACATAGAAATGCGATGGGAAATCGCGTTTTAGTAAGCATTAGAAATCTATTGCTTTAATACGTAGACATCTGGAAACGCAATTTCCAAGCAAGGAAGTATCGCATTTACATTCTTTTTAAGTGAATACGCGGTATACGCGACACTTCGCAATGAATAATACATCTTATCACGAAACATATAAATGAGATGCGATAACGCGATTTAAAAAGCATTAGAAAACTTTTGCTACGATACGCAGACATCTGCAAACTCCACTTAATAGCAAGGGAGTATCGCATTTACATTCTTAAGAAGAGAATACGAGGTATACATGACACTTCGCAATGAATATTATATCTTATCATGAAGCATGGAAATGAGATGCGATATCGCGATTTAAAAAGCATTAGAACTCCATTGCTACGATACGTAGACATCTGCAAACTCCATTTAATCGCAAGGGAGTATCGCATTTACATTCTTTTGAAGAGAATACGAGGTATACATGACACTTCACAATGGATATTATATCTTAACGTAAAACATAGAAATGAGAAGCGAAATCGCGATTTAAGAAGCATTAGAATTCTATTGCTTCGATACGGAGACATCTGCAAACGCTACTTGTTAGCAAGGAAGTTTCGCATTTACAATCGTTTGGAGTGAATACGTGCTATACATAACACTACACACAGATATGTTATTCATTGTAATGTATCTTATCATGAAACATGGGAATGAGGTGCTATATCGCGTTTTGAGAAGCATTAGAACTCTATTGCTAATATACATAGACACCTGCAACCTCTATTTCCTAGCAAGGAAATGTCGTACTTACATTCTTTTGAACTGAATACGAGGTATACATGACACTTCGCAATGAATATTATATCTTATTATAAAACATAGAAATGAGATACGATATTGCGTTTCAAGAAGCATTAGAGCTCTATTTCTTCGATACGTAGATATCTGCTAACCTTATTTCCTAGGAAGGTAGTGTCGCATTTACATTCTTTTGAGGTGAATACGAGGTATCACGTCCGGTGAAACTATTTTCCGTTGCTCCGGAGGCTTTACGACACCAGCCTATTTTTCGGAAATAGAAATACAATGCCTGTACCTCACATTGAGGTGGCTAACGATCTAGAACTAGAGGTTTCGACCCCTCGGTAGGAGATCTCGAGTCAGAGTGTGTGCTCTGGAGACGCGTTTTTGACCTCCTCGGTTCGCGGGACGCTACGGTCGCGAACGCTCGTGGTATGGAGATCGCGGTCCCGCGAGTGGGGGACTCGCGTCTCGAGGCGGAGAGCGCCCGGTCCAGCGAGTGGGGACCCGCGGTTCGTGGTGGGGCTATCGGCGCATGCCGCATGCCGGACGCATCTTACTTAGTGTAACTTAGATCTAGGAATTCTTATATATGCGTCATGATATGGTATGTATGTCCTAGTTTAGAAGTAATATATAGGTTCTAGCAATACTGTTCCCCGAATTGGAAAAGACCCCATTCAGGTGATGGGCTGCGGCTACGTCTTCCTGCTGGACGGAATCCTCGGTGCGAGGGAGATAGGGCTGCCCGTCCTTGGTGCGGGAGAGACAGGTATACTCGGTGGTGCGAGTGAGGCAGCGGAACTCGGTGTGAGTGAGCGCGTGCAGGTATGCGCGTGCGAAAACTTACAGTTGCTGGTTCTGCAGGCGAGTTTGGCTGGTTGCATGCGTCCAGGGGTTGATGCTGGGGGGTGCGAGAAGATTGATGGGTGGCAGGCGGTACGCCTGACGTCACAAAATGCGACACTTCCTCTCTAGGAAATTCAGTTCCCAATATATCTCTGTATCGAAGCTATAGAGTTCTAATTCTCCTTAAAACGCGATATCGCACCTCATTTCTATGTTTCATGATTAGATATAATATTCATTGTGCAGTGTTATGTGTACCTCGTATTCAATTCAAAAGAATGTAAATGCGACACTTCCATGCTAGGAAATAGCGTTTCCAGAAGTCTACGTATCGAAGCAATAGAGTTCTAGTCCTTCTTAGAACGCAATATCGCACATCATTTCTATGTCTCATGATAAGATATAATATTCATTGCGAAGTGTCATGTGTACCTCGTATTCACTTCAAAAGAATGTAAATACGACACTTCCATGCTAGGAAACAGAGTCCGCAGATGTCTACGTATCGTAGCAATAGATTTCTAATGCTGCTTAAATCGCGTTATCGCATCTCATTTATATGTTTCGTGATAAGATATTATATTCATTGCCAAGTGTCGTGTATACCTCGTATTCACTTCAAAAGAATGTAAGTGCCACACGTCCATGCTAGGAAATAGCGTTTGCAGATGCCTACATATCGTAGCAATAGAATTCTAATGCTACTTAAATCGCGATATCGCATCTCATTTGTATGTTTCGTGATAAGATATAATATTCATTGCGAAGTGTCATGTATACCTCGAATTCACTCCAAAAGAATGTAAATGCAACACTTCCATACTAGGAAATAGCGTTTGTAGATATCTCCGCATCGAGGCAATAGGTTTCGAATGCTTCTTAAGACGCGATATCGCATCTCACTTTTATGTTACATGATAAGATATAATGTTCATTGCGAAGTGCCATGTATACCTCGTATTCACTTCAAAAGAATGTAAATGCGAATCTTCCCTGCTCGGAAATAGCGCTTGCAGATGTCCACGTATCGTAGCAGTAGAGTTCTAATGCTTCTCAAAACGCAATATCGCATCCCATTTCTATGCTTCATGATAATATGTAATATCCATTGCGAAGTGTCACGTATACCTCGTATTCACTCCAAACGAATGTAAATGCGGCACTTCCTTGCTAGGAAATAGAGTATTCAGATGTCTACGTATCGTAGCAGTAGAGTTCTAATGCTACTTAAATCGTGATATCGCATCTCATTTCTATGTTTCGTGATAAAATATAATATTCATCGCGAAGTGTCATGTATATCTCGTATTCACTTCAACAGAATGTAAATGCGACTACTTGCTAGGAGATAGCGTTTGCAGATGTCTCCGCATAGAGACCGTAGAGTTCTAATGCTTCTTAAAACGCGATATCGCATCCCTCTTCCGTGTTTCATGATAAGATATAATATTCATTGCGAAGTGTCATGTATACCTCGTATTCACTTCAAAAGAATGTAAATGCGACTACTGCTTGCTAGGAAATAGCGTATTCAGATGCCTACGTATCGTAGCAATAGAGTTCTAATGCTACTTAAATCGCGATATCGCATCACATTTCTATGTTTCGTGATAAGATATAATATTCATTGCGAATGGTCATGTTTACCTTGTATACACTTCAAAAGAATGTAAGTGCGACACTTCCATGCTAGGAAATAGCGTTTGCTGTTGTCTCCGCATCGATGCCATAGAGTTCTAATGCTTCTTAAAACGCGATATCGCATCTCTCTTCTATGTTTCATGATAAGATATAATATTCATTGCGAAGTGTCATGTATACCTCGTATTCTCTCCAAAAGAATGTAAATGCGACACTTCCTTGCAAGGAAATGGCGTATTCAGATGTCTACGTATTGTAACAATAGAGTTCTAATGCTACTTAAATCGCGATATCGCATCTCACTTATGTTTCGTGATAAGATATAATATTCATCGCGAAGTGTCATGTATACCTCGTATTCACTTCAAAAGAATGTAAGTGCGACACTTCCATGCTAGGAAATAGCGTTTGCTGGTGTCTCCGCATCGATGCCATAGAGTTCTATTGCTTCTTAAAACGCGATATCGCATCTCCCTTCTATGTTTCATGATAAGATATAATATTCATTGCGAAGTGTCATGTATACCTCGCATTCACTACAAAAGAATGAAAATGCGACACTTCCATGCTAGGAAATAGCGTCTGCAGGTGTCTACGCTTCGAGGCAATAGAGTTCTAATGCTTCTTAGATCGCGATATCGCATCTCATTTCTCTGTTTCATTATAAGATCTAATATTCATTGCGAAGTGTCATGTATACATCGTATTCATATCAAAAGAATGTAAATGCGACTATTCCTTGCTAGGGCATAGCGTTTGCAGATGCCTAGGTATCGTAGCAATACAGTTCAAATGCTTCTTAGATCGCGATATCGCATCTCATTTCTATGCTTCATGATAAGATATAATATTCATTGCGAAGTGTCATGTATATCTCGTATTCACTTCAACAGAATGTAAATGCGACTACTTGCTAGGAGATAGCGTTTGCAGATGTCTCCGCATAGAGACCGTAGAGTTCTAATGCTTCTTAAAACGCGATATCGCATCCCTCTTCCGTGTTTCATGATAAGATATAATATTCATTGCGAAGTGTCATGTATACCTCGTATTCACTTCAAAAGAATGTAAATGCGACTACTGCTTGCTAGGAAATAGCGTATTCAGATGCCTACGCATCGTAGCAATAGAGTTCTAATGCTACTTAAATCGCGATATCGCATCACATTTCTATGTTTCGTGATAAGATATAATATTCATTGCGAATGGTCATGTATACCTTGTATACACTTCAAAAGAATGTAAGTGCGACACTTCCATGCTAGGAAATAGCGGTTGCTGTTGTCTCCGCATCGATGCCATAGAGTTCTAATGCTTCTTAAAACGCGATATCGCATCTCTCTTCTATGTTTCATGATAAGATATAATATTCATTGCGAAGTGTCATGTATACCTCGTATTCACTTCAAAAGAATGTAAATGCGACTATTGTTCGCTAGGAAATAGCGTTTTCAGATGTCTACGTATCGTAGCAATGGAGTTCTAATGCTTCTCAAAACGCGATATCGCATCTCATTTCTATGCTTCATGATAAGATATAATATTCATTGCGAAGTGTCATGTATACCTCGTATTCACTTCAAAAGTATGTAAATGCGACTATTGCTTACTAGGAAATAGCGTTTTCAGATGTCTACGTATCGTAGCAATGGCGTTCTAATGCTACTTAAATCGCGATATCACATCTCATTTACATGTTTCGTGATAAGATATAATATTCATTGCGAAGTGTCATGTATACCTCGTATTCACTCCAAAAGTATGTGAATGCGACTATTGCTTACTAGGAAATAGCGTTTGCAGATGTCTACGTATCGTAGCAACTGAGTTCTAATGCTTCTCAAAACGCGATATCGCATCTCATTTCTATGCTTCATGATAAGATATAATATTCATTGCGAAGTCTCATGTATACCTAGTATTCACTCCGAACAAATGTAAATGCGACACTTCCTTGCTAGGAAATAGCGTATTCAGATGTCTACGTATCGAAGCAATATATTTCTAAAGCTTCTTAAAACACGATATCGCATCTCATTTCTATGTTTCATGATAAGATATAATACTCACTGCGAAGTGTCATGTATACCCCGCATACACTTCAAGTGAATGTAAATGCGTCACTTCCTTGATAGGAAATAGCGTTTGCAGATGTCAACGTATCGAAGCAACAGAATTCTAATGCTTCTTAAATCGTCATATCGCATCTCATTTCTATGTTTCATGAAAAGATATAATATTCATTGCGAAATGTGACTTATACCTCGCATACACTTCAAATGTATGTAATTGAAACACTTCCTTGCTAGGAAGTAGCGCTTGCAGATGTCTACGTATCGTAGCATTAGAGTTATAATGCTTCACAAATCGCGATATCGCTACCCATTTCTATGTTTCATGATAAGATATAATATTCATTGTGCAGTGTTATGTATACCTCGTATTCACTTCAAAAAAATGTAAATGCTACAATTCCTTGCTAGGAAACAGCGTTTGCATATGTCTACCTATCGAAGAAATAAAGTTCAAGAGCTTGCTAATTCGCGGTATCGCATCTCATTTCTATGTTTCATGATAATATATAATATTCATTGCGAAGTGTCATGTATACCTCTCATACACTTCAAATGAATGTGAAATCGACAGTTCTTTGCTAGGAAATAGCGTTTGCAGATATCTACGTATCGAAGCAATTGAATTCCAATGCTTCTTAAATCGTCATATCGCATCTCATTTCTGTGTTTCATGATGAGATATAATATTCATCGCGACGTGTCATGTATACCTCGTATTCCTTTCAGAAGAATGTAAATGCGACTCTTCCGTGCTAGGAAGTAGCGATTGGAGATGTCTACGTATCGAAGCAATAGAGTTCTAAAGCTTGCCAATTCGCGATATCGCATCTCATTTCTATGTTTCATATTAATATATAATATTCATTGCGAAGTGTTATGTATACCTCGCATACACTTCAAATGAATGTAAATACGCCACTTCCTTGCTAGGAAATAGCGTTTGCAGATGTCAACGTATCGTAGCAATAGATTTCTAATGCTCCTCAAAACGCGATATCGCATCTGATTTCTATGTTTCATGATAAGATATAATATTCAATGCGAAGTTTTATGTATTCCACGTCTACACATCAAATGAATGTAAGTGCGACACTTCCTTTCGAGTAAATAGCGTTTGCAGATTTCTACGTACCGTACCAGCAGAGCTCCAATGCTTCTTAAAACGCGATATCGCATCTCACTGCAATGTTTCATGAAAAGATACAATATTCATTGCGATGTGTTTTGTATTCTTCATCTACACTTCAAATGAATGTAAATGCGACACTTCCTTGCTAGGAAATAGCGTTTGCAGATGTCTACGTATCGGTGGCATTAGACATCCAATGCTACTCAAAACGCGATATCGCTTCTCATTTCTATGTTTCGTGATAATATATAATATTCATTGCGAATTGTCATGTATACCTCGTATTCCTTTCAAAAGAATATAAATGCGACACTTCCTTGCTGGGAAGTAGCGTTTGCAGATGTCTACGTATCGAAGCTATAGAGTTCTAAAGCTTGTTAATTCGCGACATCGCATCTCATTCCTATGTTTCATGGTAATATATAATATTCATTGCGCAGTGTCATGTATACCTCGCATACACTTCAAATGAATGTAAATGTGAAACTTCCTTGCTAGGAAATAGCGTTTGCAGATGTCTAGGTATCGAAGCAATAGAGTTCTAAAGCTTGCTTATTCGCGATATCGCATCTCATATCTACGTTTCTTGATAAGATATAATATTCATTGGGAAGTGTTATGTATATCTCGTCTATACATCAAATGAATGTAAATGCGACACTTCCTTGCTAGGAAATAGCGTTTGCTGATATTTACGTATCGTAGCAATAGAATTCTAATGCTTCTTAAATCGTCATATCGCATCTCATTTGTATGTTTCATGATAAGATATAATATTCATTGCGAAGTGTCATGTATGCCTCGTATTCCTTTCAAAAGAATGTAAATGCGACACTTCCTTGCTAGGAAATAGCGTTTGCAGATGTCTACGTATCGAAGCAATAGAGTTCTAATGCTTCTTAAATCGCGATATCGCATCTCATTTCTATGTTTCGTGACAAGATATAATATTCATTGCGAAATGTGACTTATACCTCGCATACACTTCCAATGAATGTAATTGCCACACTTCCTTCCTAGGAAATAGCGTTTGCAGATGTCTACGTATCGAAGCAATAGTGTCCTAATGCTTCTTAAATCGCGATATCGCATGTCATTCCTATGTTTCATGATAATACATAATATTCATTGTGGAGTGTTATGTACACCTCGTATTCACTTGAAAAGAATGTAAATGCGACACTTTCTTGCTAGGAAGTAGCGTTTGCAGATGTCTACGTATCGGAGCAATAGAGTTGTAATGCTTCATAAATCGTCATATCGCATCTCATATCTACGTTTCATGATAATATATAATATTCATTGCGAAGTGTTATGTATACCTCGCATACACTTCAAATGAATGTAAATGCGGCACTTCCTTGCTAGGAAACAGCATTTGCAGATGTCTACGTATCGAAGCAATAGAGTTCTAATGCTTCTCAAAACGCGATATCGCTACTCGCTACTATGTTTCACGATAATATATAATATTCATTGTGGAGTGTTATGTATACCTCGTTTTCACTTCAAAAGAATGTAAATGTGACACTTCCTTGCTAGGAAATAGCGTTTGCAGATGTCCACGTATCGAAGCAATAGAGTTCTAATGCTTCTTAAACCGTCATATCGCATCTCATATCTACGTTTCCTGATAAGATATAATATTCATTGCGAAGTGACATGTATACCTCGTATTCACTTCAAAAGAATGTAAATGCGACACTTCCATGCTAGGAAATAGCGTTTGCAGATGCCTACGTATCGTAGTAATAGAGTTCTAATGTTTCTTAAAACGCGAAATCGCATCTCATTTCAATGTTTCATGATAAGATATAATATTCATTGCGAATTGTGATGTATACCTCGCATACACTTCAACTGAATGTAAATGCGACAGTTCCTTGCTAGGAAATAGCGTTTGCAGATGTCTACGTATCGAACCAATAGAGTTCTAATGCTTCTTACATCGCCATATCGCATCTCATTTCTATGTTTCATGATAAGGTATAATATTCATTGCGAATTGTCTTGTATACCTCGCATACACTTCAATTGAATGTAAATGCGACGGTTCCTAGCTAAGGAATAGCGTTTGCTGATGTCTACGTATCCAAGCAATAGAGTTCTAATGCTTCTTAAAATGGGATATCGCATCTGATTCCTATGTTTCATGATAACATCTAATATTCGTTGCGAAGTGTCACGTATACTTTGTATTTACTTCAAATGAATGTAAATGCGACACGTCCTTGCTAGGAAATAGCGTTTGCAGAAGTCTACGTACCGTAGCAAAGAGTTCTAATGCTTCTTAAAACGCGATATCACATGTCACTTCTATGTTTCATGATAAGATATAATATTCATATCGATGTGTCATGTATACCTCGCATACACTTCAAATGAACGTAAATGCGACACTTTCTTGCTAGGAAATAACGTTTGCAGATGTCTACGTATCGAAGCAATAGTGTTCTAATGCTTCTTAAAACGCGATATAGCATCTCATGTCAATGTTTCATGATAATATATAATATTCATTGTGGAGTGTTATGTATACCCCGTATTCACTTCAGAAGAATGTAAACGCGATACTTCCTTGCACGGAAATAGCGTTTGCAGATGTCTACGTATCGTAGCATTAGTGTTCTAATGCTTCTCAAAACGCAATATCGCTATTCATTACTATGTTTCATGATAATATATAATATTCACTGTGGAGTGTTATGTATATCTCGTCTATACTTCAAATGAAAGTAAATGCGACACTTCCTTGCTAGGAAGTAGCGTTTGCAGATGCCTACGTATCGAAGCAATAGTGTTCTAATGCTTGTTAAATCGCGATATCGCATCTTATATCTATGTTTCATGATAATATATAATATTCATTGCGAAGTGTCATGTATACCTCGTATTCACCTCAAAAGAATGTATATGCCTTGACACTTCCTTTCTAGGAAATAGCGTTTCCAGATGGCTACGTATCGAAGCAATATATTTCTAATGCTTCTGAAAACGCGATATCGCGTCTCCTTTCTATGTTTCGTGATAAGATATAATATTCATGGTGGAGTGTCATGTCTACTTCGTATTCACCTCAAAAGTCTGTAAATGCGACATTTCCTTGTTAGGAAATAGCGTTTGCAGATATCTACGTATAGTGGCATTAGAGTTTTAATGCTTCTCAAAATGCGATTTCGCATATCATTTCTTTGTCTCATGATAAGATATAATATTCATTGCGAAGTGTCATGTATACCTCGTATTCACCTCAAAAGAATGTAAATGCGATACTACCTTGCTATTACATAGTATTTGCACATGTCTACGAATCGTAGCAATAGACATCTAATGCATTCAAGTAGCGATATCGCATCTCACTTCTATGTTTCATGACAAGATATAATATTCATTGGGAAGTGTCATGTATACCTCGTATTCATTTCAAAAGAATGTAAATGGGACATTTTCTTGCTAGGAAATAGCGTTTGCAGATGTCTCCGTATCGAAGCAATAGCGTTCTATTGCTTCTTAAATCGCGATATCGCATTTCATTTTTATGTTTCGTGGTAAGGTATAATATTCATTGTAGAGGGTTATGAATACCTCGTATTCACTTCAAAAAAATGTAAGTGCGACACTAGCATGCTAGGAAATTGTGTTTGTAGATGTCTACGTATCGAAGCAGTAGAGTTCTAAAGCTTGTTAATTCGCGATATCGCATCTCATTCCTATGTTTTGTGATAAGATACAATATTCATTGTCTAGTTTTATGTATCCCTCGTATTCACTTCATCAGAATGTAAATGCGACACTTGCGTGCTAGGAAATAGCGTTTCCAGATGTATACGTATCGAAGCAATACACTTCTAATGCTTCATAAATCGCCATATCGCATCTCATTTCTATGTTTTATGATAAGATATAATATTCATTGTGCAGTGTTATGTATATCTCGTCTATTCTTCAAATGAATGTAAATGCGACACTTCCTTGCTAGGAAATGCCGTTTGCCGATGTCTACGTCTCGAAGCAATAGTGTTCTAATGCTTCTTAAATCGCCATATCGCATCTCATTTCTATGTTTCATGATAAGATATAATATTCATTGTGCAGTGTTATTTATACCTCGTATTCACCTCAAAAGAATGTATATGCCTTTACACTTCCTTGCTAGGAAATAGCGTTTGCAGATGTCTACGTATCGAAGCAATAGGGTTCTAATGCTTCTTAAATCGTCATATCGCATCTCATATCTACGTTTCTTGATAAGATATAATATTCATTGCGAAGTGCTATGTATACCTCGTATTCCTTTCAAAAGTATGTAAATGCGACACTTCCTTGCTTGGAAATGGCGTTTGCAGATGTCTACGTTTCGAAGCAATAGGGATCTAATGCATCTTAAACCGCCATATCGCTTCTCATTTCTATGTTTCATGATAAAATATAATATTCATTGCGAAGTGTCATGTATACCTCGTATTCACCTCAAAAGAATGTAAATGCGATACTACCTTGCTATTACATAGTATTTGCACATGTCTACGAATCGTAGCAATAGACATCTAATGCATTCAAGTAGCGATATCGCATCTCACTTCTATGTTTCATGACAAGATATAATATTCATTGGGAAGTGTCATGTATACCTCGTATTCATTTCAAAAGAATGTAAATGGGACATTTTCTTGCTAGGAAATAGCGTTTGCAGATGTCTCCGTATCGAAGCAATAGCGTTCTATTGCTTCTTAAATCGCGATATCGCATTTCATTTTTATGTTTCGTGGTAAGGTATAATATTCATTGTAGAGGGTTATGAATACCTCGTATTCACTTCAAAAAAATGTAAGTGCGACACTAGCATGCTAGGAAATTGTGTTTGTAGATGTCTACGTATCGAAGCAGTAGAGTTCTAAAGCTTGTTAATTCGCGATATCGCATCTCATTCCTATGTTTTGTGATAAGATACAATATTCATTGTCTAGTTTTATGTATCCCTCGTATTCACTTCATCAGAATGTAAATGCGACACTTGCGTGCTAGGAAATAGCGTTTCCAGATGTATACGTATCGAAGCAATACACTTCTAATGCTTCATAAATCGCCATATCGCATCTCATTTCTATGTTTTATGATAAGATATAATATTCATTGTGCAGTGTTATGTATATCTCGTCTATTCTTCAAATGAATGTAAATGCGACACTTCCTTGCTAGGAAATGCCGTTTGCCGATGTCTACGTCTCGAAGCAATAGTGTTCTAATGCTTCTTAAATCGCCATATCGCATCTCATTTCTATGTTTCATGATAAGATATAATATTCATTGTGCAGTGTTATTTATACCTCGTATTCACCTCAAAAGAATGTATATGCCTTTACACTTCCTTGCTAGGAAATAGCGTTTGCAGATGTCTACGTATCGAAGCAATAGGGTTCTAATGCTTCTTAAATCGTCATATCGCATCTCATATCTACGTTTCTTGATAAGATATAATATTCATTGCGAAGTGCTATGTATACCTCGTATTCCTTTCAAAAGTATGTAAATGCGACACTTCCTTGCTTGGAAATGGCGTTTGCAGATGTCTACGTTTCGAAGCAATAGGGATCTAATGCATCTTAAACCGCCATATCGCTTCTCATTTCTATGTTTCATGATAAAATATAATATTCATTGCGATGTGTAATGTATACCTCGTATTCCTTTCAAAAGAATGTAAATGCGACACTTCCTTGATAGGAAATAGCGTTTGCAGGTGTCTCCGTATCGAAGAAATAGTGTTCTAATGCTTCTTAAATCGCGATATCGCATCTCATTTCTATGTTTCGTGATAAGATATAGTATTCATTGCGAAGTGTCATGCTTACCTCGTATTCATTTCAAACGAATGCAAATGCAACACTTCCTTCCTAGGAAATAGCGTTTGCAGATGTCTACGTATCGAAGCAATAGACTTCTAATGCTTCATAAATCGCCATATCGCATCTTATTTCTATGTTTCATGATAAGATATAATATTCATTGTGCAATGTTATGTATACCTCGTATTCACCTCAAAAGAATGTAAATGCGACACTTCCTTGCTAGGATGTAGCGTTTGCAGATGTCTACGTATCGAAGCAATAGTTTTCTGATGCTCCATAAATCGCGATATCGCATCTCATCTCTATGTTTCATGATAAGATATAATATTCATTGTGCAGTGTTATGTATACCTCGTATTCACATGAAAAGAATGTAAATGCGACACTTCCTTCCTAGGAAGTAGCGTTTGCAGATGCCTACGTATCGTAGCATTAGTGCTCTAATGCTTCTCAAAAGGCGATATCGTTTCTCCCTTCTATGTTTCATGATAATATATAATATTCATTGCTTAGTGTCATGTATATCTCGCATGCACTTCAAATGAATGTAAATGCGACACTTCCTTGCTAGGAAATAGCGTTTGCAGTTGTCTACGTATCGAAGCAATAGAGTTCTAATGCTTCTTAAATCGCGATATCGCATCTCATTTCTATGTTTCATGGTAAGATATAATATTCATTGTGCACTGTTATGTATACCTCGTATTCACCTCAAAAGAATGTAAATGCGACACTTCCTTGTTAGGATGTAGCGTTTGCAGATGTCTACGTATCGAAGCAATAGAGTTCTAATGCTTTTTAAATCGCGATATGGTTCCTCATTTCTATGTTTCATCATAAGATATAATATTCATTGTGCAGTGTCATATATACCTCGCATTCACTTCAAAAGAATGTAAATGTCACAATTCCGTGCTAGGAAATAGCGTCGGCAGATGTCTACGTATCGAAGCAATGGAGTTCTAATGCTTCCAAAACGCGATATCGCATCTCATGTATGTTTCATGATAAGATATAATATTCATTGCGAAGTGTCATGTATACCTCGTATTCAATTCAAAAGAATGTAAATGCGACTATTGCTTGCTAGGAAATAGCGTTTGCAGAAGTCTACGTATCGTAGCAATAGCGTTCTAATGCTACTTAAATCGCGATATCGCATCTCATTTCTATGTTTCATGATAAGATATAATATTCATTGTGCAGTGTTATGTATACCTCGTATTCACTTCAAAAGAATGTAAATGCGACACTTCCTTGATAGGAAATAGTGTTTGCAGGTGTCTCCGTATCGAAAAAATAGTGTTCTAATGCTTCTTAAATCGCGATATCGCATCTCATTTCTATGTTTCGTGATAAGATATAGTATTCATTGCGAAGTGTCATGCTTACCTCGTATTCATTTCAAACGAATGCAAATGCGACACTTCCTTTCTAGGAAATAGCGATTGCAGATGTCTACGTATCGAAGCAATAGACATCTAATGCTTCATAAATCGCCATATCGCATCTTATTTCTATGTTTCATGATAAGATATAATATTCATTGTGCAATGTTATGTATACCTCGTATTCACCTCAAAAGAATGTAAATGCGACACTTCCTTGCTAGGATGTAGCGTTTGCAGATGACTACGTATCGAAGCAATAGAGTTCTAATTCTTCTTAAATCGCGATATCGCATCTCATTTCTATGTTTCATGATAAGATATAATATTCATTGCGAAGTGTCATGTATACCTTGCATACACTTCAAATGAATGTGAATGCGACAGTTCCATGCTAGGAAATAGTGTTTGCAGATATCTACGTATGGAAGCAATAGAGTTCTAAGGCTTCTTAAATCGCGATATCGCATCTCATTTCTATGTTTCATGATAAGATATAATGTTCATTGTGCAGTGTTATGAATACCTCCTATTCACTTCAAAAGAATGTAAATGCGACACTTCCTAGCTAGGAAATAGCGTATTCAGATGTCTACGTATCGTAGTAATAGAGTTCTAATGCTTCATAAATCGCGATTTCGCATCTCATTTCTATGTTTCGTGATAAGATATAATATACATTGCGAAGTGTCATGTATACCTCGTATTCACTTCAAAAGTATGTAAATGCGACTATTGCTTGCTAGGAAATAGCGTTTGCAGAAGTCTACGTATCGTAGCGATAGAGTTCTAATGCTACTTAAATCGCGATATCGCCTCTCATTTCTATGTTTCGTGATACGATATCATATTAATTGCGAAGTGTCATGTACACCTCGTATTCTCTTCAAAGGAATGTAAATGCGACACTTCCATGCTAGGAAATAGCGTCTGCAGATGTCTACGCGTCGAGGCCATAGAGTTCTAATGCTTCTTAAAACGCGTTATCGCATCTCTCTTCTATGTTTCATGATAAGATATAATATTCATTGCGAAGTGTCATGTATACCTCGTATTCAATTCAAAAGAATGTAAATGCGACTATTGCTTGCTAGGAAATAGCGTTTGCAGAAGTCTACGTATCGTAGCAATAGCGTTCTAATGCTACTTAAATCGCGATATCGCATCTCATTTCTATGTTTCATGATAAGATATAATATTCATTGTGCAGTGTTATGTATACCTCGTATTCACTTCAAAAGAATGTAAATGCGACACCTACTTGCTAGGACGTAGTTTTTCAGATGTCTACATATCGAAGCAATAGAGTTCTAATGCTTCTTAAATCGTCATACCGCATCTCATTTCTATGTTTCATAATAAGATACAATATTCATTGCGAAGTGTCATGTATACCTCGTATTCCTTTGAAAAGAATGTAAATGCGACACTTCCTTGCTAGGAAATGCGTTTCCAGATGTCTATGTATCGAAGGAATAGAGATCTAATGCTTCCTAAAACGCGATAACGTATATCAGTTCTATGTTTTATGATAAGGTATAATAATCATTGCGATGTGTTATGTATACCTCCTCTGCATTCCAAAGGAATGTAAATGTTACACTTCCTTGCTAGGAAATGCATTTCCAGATGTCTACATATCGAAGAAATGGAGATCTAATGCTTCTTAAAACTCGATACCGCATCTCATTTCTATGTTTCATGGTAAGATATAATATTCATCGGGACGTGTTGCATACATCGTCTACACTTCAAAGGAATGAAAATGCCACGCATCCTTGCTAGGAAATGCGTTTCCAGATGACTACGTATCGAAGCAATGGAGTTCTAATGCTTCCAAAACGCGATATCGCATCTCATGTATGTTTCATGATAAGATATAATATTCATTGCGAAGTGTCATGTATACCTCGTATTCAATTCAAAAGAATGTAAATGCGACTATTGCTTGCTAGGAAATAGCGTTTGCAGAAGTCTACGTATCGTAGCAATAGCGTTCTAATGCTACTTAAATCGCGATATCGCATCTCATTTCTATGTTTCATGATAAGATATAATATTCATTGTGCAGTGTTATGTATACCTCGTATTCACTTCAAAAGTATGTAAACGCGACACTTCGTTCCTAGGAAATAGCGTTTGCAGATGTCTACGTATCGTACCATTAGTGTTCTAATGCTTCTCAAAACGCGATATTGCTACTCGTTACCATGTTTCATGATAATATATAATATTCATTGCGAAGTGTCATGTATACCTCGCATACACTTCAAATGGATGTGAATGCGACAGTTCCTTGCTAGGAAATAGTGTTTGCAGATATCTACGTATCGACGCAATAGAGTTCTAATGCTTCTTAAATCGCGATATCGCATCACATTTCTATGTTTCATGACAAGATATAATATTCCTTGCGAAGTGTTATGTATACCTCGCATACACTTCAAATGAATGTAAATGCGACACTTCCTTGCTAGGAAATAGCGATTGCAGGTGTCTACGTATCGAAGCAATAGAATTCTAATGCTTCTTAAGAACCGATATCGCATCTCACTTCTATGTTTCATTATAAGATATAATATTCATTGCGAAGTGTCATGTATAGCTCGCAAACACTTCAAATGAATGTAAAAGCGTCACTTCCTTGCTAGGAAACAGCGTTTGCAGATGTCTACGTATCAATGCAGTCCATTTCTAATGCTTCTTAAAGCGGGATATCGCAACTCATTTCAATGTTTCATGATAAGGTATAATAATCATTGCGATGTGTTATGTATTCCACGTCTACACTTCAAATGGATGTAAATGCAACACTTCCTTGCTAGGATATAGCTGGTCCAGATGTCTACGTATCGAAGCAGTAGAGTTCTAATGCTTCCTAAAATGCGGCATCGCATCTCATTTCAATGTTTCGTGATGAGATATAATATTCAATGTGCAGTGTTATGTATTCGTAGTCAGCACTTCAAAAGAATGTAAATGCGACACTTCCTTGCTAGGAAATAGCTGGTCCAGATGTCGACGTATCGAAACAATAGTGTTCTAATGCTTCATAAAATGAGATATACCGCATCTCATTTCTATGTTTCATGATAAGGTATAAAATTCATCACGAAGTGAGATGTATACCTCGTACTCACTTCAAAAGAATGTAAATGCGACACTTCTTTGCTAGGAACTAGCGTTTGCAGATGTCTTCGTATCGTAGCAGTAGAGTTCTAATGCTTCTTAAAACGAGATATCGCTTCTCATTTCTATGTTTCATGATAAGATATAATATTCATTGCGAAGTGTCATGTATAGCTCTTATTCACTTCTAAAGAATATAAATGCGACACTTCCTTGCTAGGAAGTAGCGTTTCCAGATATCTACGTATTGCAGCAACGGAGTTCTAATGCTTCTTAAAACACGATATCGCGTCTTATTTCTATGCCTCATGATAAGATATAAGATTCGTTGCGAAGTGTTATGTACTCCTCGTCTACACTTCAAATGAATGTAAATGCGACACTTCCTTGCTATTAAATAGCGTTTGCAGATGTCTACGTATCGTAGCAATGGATTTCTAATGCTTTTGCAATCGCGATATCGCTTCTCATTTCTATGCTTCATAATAAGATATAATATTCATTGTGGCGTGTTATGTATACTCCGTATTCACTTCAAAAGATTCTAAATGCGACACTTCCTTGCTATTTAATAGCGTTTTCAGATGTCTACGTATCGTAGCAATAGAAGTCTAACGCTTCTTAAAACGCAATATCGCCTCACATTCCTATTTTTCATGATAAGATAAAATATTCATTGCGAAGTGTCATGTATACCTCGTAATCACTTCAAAAGAATGTATAGCGGCTCTAACTTGCTAGGAAATAGCGTTTGCAGATGTCTACGTGTCGAAGCTATAGAGATCTAATGCATCTTATATCGAGATATCGCATCTCATTTCTATGTTTCATGATAAGATATAATATTCATTGCGAAGTGTCATGTATACCTCGTATTCACTACAAAAGAATGTAAATGCGGCTCTACCTTGCTAGGAAATAGCGTTTGCAGATGCCAACGTATCGTAGAAATATAGTTCTAATGCATCTTAAAACGCGATATCGCATCTCATTTCTGTGTTTCATGGCAAGATATAATATTCATTGTGGAGTGTTATGTATACCTAGTATTCACTTCAAAAAAATGTAAATGCGACACTTCCTTGCTAGGAAATTGCGTCTGCAGGTTCCTACGTATCGTAGCAATAGAGTTCCAATGCTTCTTAAAACAGGATATCGCATCTCATTTCTGTATTTCGTGGTAAGATATAATATACCTTGCCAAGCGTCATGTATACCTCGTAATCCTTTCAAAAGAATGTAAATGCGACACTTCCTTGCTAGGAAATAGCGTTGGCAGATGTCTACGTATCGAAGCGATAGAGTTCTAATGCTTGTTAAAACGCGATATCGCAACTCACTTCTATGTTTCATGGTAAGATATAATATTCATTGCGAAGTGTCATGTATACCTCGTATTCAATTCAAAAGAAAGTAAATGCGACTACTGCTTGCTACGAAATAGCGTTTGCAGATGTCTACGTATCGTAGCAATAGAGTTCTAATGCTACTTAAATCGCGATATCGCAACTCATATATATGTTTCGTAATAAGATATAATACTCATTGCGAAGTGTCATGTATACCACGTATTCACTCCAAAAGAATGTAAATGCGACTATTGCTTGCTAGGAAATAGCGTTTGCAGATGTCTACTTATCGTAGCAATAGAGCTTTGATGCTACTTAAATCCCGATATCGTATCTCATTTATATGTTTCGTGATAAGATATAATATTCATTGCGAAGTGTCATGTACACCTCGTATTCAATTCAAAAGAAAGTAAATGCGACTACTGCTTGCTAGGAAATAGGGTCTGCAGATGTCTACGTATCGTAGAAATAGAATTCTAATGCTACTTAAATCGCGATATCGCATCTCATTTCTATGTTTCGTGATAAGCTATAATAATCATTGCGAAGTGTCATGTATACCTCGTATTCACTCCAAATGAATGAAAATGCGACTATTGCTTGCTAGGAAATAGCGTTTGCAGATGTCTACGTATCGTAGCAATAGAGTTCTGATGCTACTTAAATCGCGATATCGCATCTCATGTATATGTTTCGTGACAAGATATAATATTCATTGCGAAGTGTCATGTATACCTCATATTCACTTCAAAAGAATGTAAGTGCCACACTTCCATGCTAGGAAATAGCGATTGCAGATGTCTCCGCATCGAGGCAACAGAGTTCTAATGCTTCTTAAAACGCGATATCGCATCTCTCTCCTATGTTTCATGATAAGGTATAATATTCATTGCGAAGTGTCATGTACACCTCGTATTCAATTCAAAAGAAAGTAAATGCGACTATTGCTTGCTACGAAATAGCGTTTGCAGATATCTAGGTATCGTAGCAATAGATTTCTAATGCTACATAAATCGCGATATCGCAACTCATATATATGTTTCGTAATAAGATATAATATTCATTGCGAAGTGTCATGTATACCACGTATTCACTTCATAAGAATGTAAGTGCGACACTTCCATGCTAGGAAATAGCGTTTACAGATGTCTACGTATCGTAGCAATAGTGTTTTAATGCTACTTAAATCGCGATATCGCATCTCATTTCTATGTTTCGTGATAAGATATAATAATCATTGCGAAGTGTCATGTATACCTCGTATTCACTCCAAAAGAATGTAAATGCGACTATTGCTAGCTAGGAAATAGCGTTTGCAGATGTCTACGTATCGTAGCAATAGAGCTCTAATGCTACTTAAATCGCGATATCGCAACACATATATATGTTTCGTAATAAGATATAGTATTCATTGCGAAGTGTCATGTATACCTCTTATTCACTTCAAAAGAATGTATGTGCCACACTTCCATGCTAGGAAATAGCGATTGCAGATGTCTCCGCATCGAGGCCATAGATTTCTAATGCTTCCTAAAACGCGATATCGCATCTCTCTTCTATGTTTCATGATAAGATATAATATTCATTGCGAAGTGTCATGTACACGTCGTTTTCAATTCAAAAGAAAGTAAATGCGACTACTGCTTGCTAGGAAATAGGGTCTGCAGATGTCTACGTATCGTAGAAATAGAATTCTAATGCTACTTAAATCGCGATATCGCATCTCATTTCTATGTTTTGTGATAAGCTATAATAATCATTGCGAAGTGTCATGTATACCTCGTATTCACTCCAAAAGAATGTAAATGCGACTATTGCTTGCTAGGAAATAGCGTTTGCAGATGTCTACGTATCGTAGCAATAGAGTTCTGATGCTACATAAATCGCGATATCGCATCTCATTTATATGTTTCGTGATAAGATATAATATTCATTGCGAAGTGTCATGTATACCTCTTATTCACTTCAAAAGAATGTAAGTGCCACACTTCCATGCTAGGAAATAGCGATTGCAGATGTCTCCGCATCGAGGCAACAGAGTTCTAATGCTTCTTAAAACGCGATATCGCATCTCTCTTCTATGTTTCACGATAAGGTATAATATTCATTGCGAAGTGACATGTATGCCTCGTATTCATTTCAAAAGAATGTAAATGCGACTATTGCTTGCTAGGAAATAGCGTTTGCAGATGTCTACGTATCGTAGCAATAGTTTTCTAATGCTACTTAAATCGCGATATCGCATCTCATTTATATGTTTCGTAATAAGATATAATATTCATTATGAAGTGTCATGTATACCTCGTATTCACTTCAAAAGAATGTAAATGCGACTATTGCTTGCTACGAAATAGCGTTTGCAGATGTCTAGGTATCGTAGCAATAGATTTCTAATGCTACATTAATCGTGATATCGCAACTCATATATATGTTTCGTAATAAGATATAATATACATTACAAAGTGTCATGTATACCTCGTATTCAATTCAGGAGAATGTAAATGCGACACTTCCTTGCTAGGAAGTAGCGTATTCAGATGTCTACCTATCGTAGCAAAAGGGATCTAATGCTACTTAAATCGCGATAACACATCTCATTTCTATGTTTCGTGATAAGATATAATATTCATTGCGAAGTGTCATGTACACTTCGTATTCACTTCAAAAGAATGTAAATGCGACTATTGCTTGCTAGGAAATAGCGTTTGCAGATGTCTATGTATCGTAGCAATAGAGTTCTAATGCTACTTAAATCGCGATATCGCATCTCATTTCGATGTTTTATGATAAGATATAATATTCATTGCGAAGTGTCACTTATACCTCGCATATACTTCAAATGAATGTAAATTCGACACTTCCTTCCTTGGAAATGGCGTTTGCAGATGTCTACGTATCGAAGCAATAGTGTTCTAATGCTCCTTCAAACGTGATATCGCATCTCATTTCTATGTTTCAGGATAACATATAATATTCATTGCGAAGTGTCGTGTATACTTCGTATTCACTTCAAAAGAATGTAACTGCGATACTTCCATGCTAGGACATAATGTTTGCAGATGTCTACGTATCGTAGCAATAGTGTTCTAATGCTACTTAAATCGCGATATCGCATCTCATTTATATGTTTCATGATAAGATATAATATTCATTGCGAAGTGTCATGTATACCTCGTATTCACTTCAAAAGAATGTAAATGCGACTATTGCTTGCTACGAAATAGCGTTTGCAGATGTCTACGTATCGTAGCAATGGAGTTCTAATGCTACTTAAATCGCGATATCGCATCTCATTTATATGTTTCGTGATAGGATATAACATTCATCGCGAAGTGTCAGGTATACCTCGTATTCACTTCAAAGAATGTAAATGCGACACTTCCCTGCTAGGAAATAGCGTATTCAGATGTCTACGTATGGTAGCAATAGAGTTCTAATGCTACTTAAATCGCGATATCGCATCTCATTTATATGTTTCGTGATAGGATACAATATTCATCGCGAATTGTCATGTATACCTCGTATTCACTTCAAAAGAATGTAAATGCGACACTTCCATGCGAGGAAATAGCGTCTGCAGATGTCTACGCGTCGAGGCAATAGAGTTCTAATGCTTCTTAAAACGCGATATCGCATCTCAATTCTATGTTTCATTGTAAGATATAATATTCATTGCGAAGTGTCATGTATACCTCGTATTCACTTCAAAAGAATGTAAATGCGACACTTCCATGCTAGGAAATATCGTCTGCAGATGTCTACGCGTCGAGGCAAAAGAGTTCTAATGCTTCTTAAAACGCGATATCGCATCTCAATTCTCTGTTTCATTGTAAGATATAATATTCATTGCGAAGTGTCATGTATACCTCGTATTCACATCAAAAGAATGTAAATGCGACTATTCCTTGCTACGGCATAGCGTTTGCAGATGCCTACGTATCGTAGCAATAGAGTTCTAATGCATCTTAAACCGCGATATCGCATCTCATTTCTATGTTTCATGATAAGATATAATATTCATTGCGAAGTGTCATGCATACCTCGTATTCATTTCAATGGAATGTAAATGCGACACTTCCATGCTAGGGAATAGGGTTTGCAGATGTCTACGTATAGTAGTAAGAGAGTTCTAATGCTTCTTAAAACGAGATGTCGCATTTCATTCCTATGTTTCATGATAAGATATAATATTCATTGCGAAGTGTCATGTATACCTCGTATTCCCTCCAAACGAATGTAAGTGCGACACTTCCTTGCTAGGAAATGGCGTATTCAGATGTCTACGTGTCGAGGCACTAGAGTTCTAATGCTTCCTAAAACGCGATATCGCATCTCAATTCTATGTTTCATTGTAAGATATAATATTCATTGCGAAGTGTCATGTATACCTCGTATTCACATCAAAAGAATGTAAATGCGACTATTCCTTGCTAGGGCATAGCGTTTGGAGATGCCTACGTATCGTAGCAATAGAGTTCTAATGCTTCTTAGATCGCGATATCGCATCTCATTTCTATGTTTCGTGATATGTTATAATATTCATTCCGAAGTGTCATGTAAACCTCGTATTCACTTCAAAAGAATGTAAATGCGACACTTCCATGCTAGAAAATAGCGTCTACAGATGTCTACGCGTCGAGGCAATAGAGTTCTAATGCTTCTTAAAACGCGATATCGCATCTCAATTCTATGTTTCATTATAAGATATAATATTCATTGCGAAGTGTCATGTATACCTCGTATTCACATCAAAAGAATGTAAATGCGACTATTCCCTGCTAGGGCATAGCGTTTGCAGATGTCTACGTATCGCAGCAATAGAGATCCAATGCTTCCTAAAACGCGATATCGCATCACTCTTCTATGTTTCATGATAAGGTATAATATTCATTGCGAAGTGTCATGTATATCTCGTATTCACTTCAAACGAATGTAAATGCGACACTTCCATGCTAGGAAATAGCGTTTGCAGATGTCTACGTATCGTAGCAATAGAGTTCTAATGCTTCTCAAAACGCGATATAGCACCTCATTCCTATGTTTCATGATAAGATATAATACTCATTGCGAAGTGTCATGTATACCTCGTATTCACTTCAAAGGAATGTAAATGCGACACTTCCATGCTAGGAAATAGCGTTTGCAGATGTCTACGTATCGCAGCAATAGAGTTCCAATGCTTCCTAAAACGCGATATCGCATCTCTCTTCTATGTTTCACGATAAGGTATAATATTCATTGCGAAGTGTCATGTATACCTCGTATTCACTTCAAAAGAATGTAAATGCAACACTTCCATGCTAGGAAATAGCGTTTGCAGATGTCTACGTGTCGTAGCAATAGAGTTCTAATGCTTCTTAAAACGCGATATCGCATCTCACTGCTATGTTTCATGAGAAGATGTAATATTCATTATGGAGTGTTATGTATACCTCGTACACACTTCAAAAGAATATAATGCGACCCTTCCATCCTAGAAAATAGCGTTTGCAGATGTCTACGTATCGCAGCAATAGAGTTCCAATGCTTCCTAAATCGCGATATCGCATCTCTCTTCTATGTTTCACGATAAGGTATAATATTCATTGCGAAGTGTCATGTATACCTCGTATTCACTTCAAAAGAATGTAAATGCGACACTTCCATGCTAGGAAATAGCGTTTGCAGATGTCTACGTATCGCAGCAATAGAGTTCCAATGCTTCCTAAAACGCGATATCGCATCTCTCTTCTATGTTTCACGATAAGGTATAATATTCATTGCGAAGTGTCATGTATACCTCGTATTCGCTTCAAAAGAATGTAAATGCGACACTTCCATGCTAGGAAATAGCGTTTGCAGATGTCTACGTATCGTAGCAATAGAGTTCTAATGCTTCTCAAAACGCGATATAGCACCCCATTCCTATGTTCATGATAAGATATAATACTCATTGCGAAGTGTCATGTATATCTCGTATTCACTTCAAACGAATGTAAATGCGACACTTCCATGCTAGGAAATAGCGTTTGCAGATGTCTACGTATCGTAGCAATAGAGTTCTAATGCTTCTTAAAACGCGATATCGCATCTCACTGCTATGTTTCATGAGAAGATATAATATTCATTGCGAAGTGTCATGTATATCTCGTATTCACATCAAAAGAATGTAAATGCGACACTTCCATGCTAGGAAATAGCGTTTGCAGATGTCTACGTATCGTAGCAATAGAGTTCTAATGCTTCTTATAACGCGATATCGCATCTCACTGCTATGTTTCATGAGAAGATATAATATTCATTATGGAGTGTTATGTATACCTCGTACTCACTTCAAAAGAATGTAAATGCGACCCTTCCATCCTAGGAAATAGCGTATGCAGATGTCTGCGTATCGTAGCAATAGAGTTCTAATGCTTCTCAAAACGCGATATAGCACCTCATTCCTATGTTTCATGATAAGATATAATACTCATTGCGAAGTGTCATGTATACCTCGTATTCACTTCAAAAGAATGTAAATGCGACACTTCCATGCTAGGAAGTAGCGTTTGCAGATGTCTACGTATCGTAGCAATAGGGTTCTGATGCTTCTTAAAATGCGATATCGCATCACACTTCTATGTTTCATGATAAGATATAATATTCATTATGGAGTGTTATGTATACCTCGCACTCACTTCAAAAGAATGTAAATGCGACCCTTCCATCCTAGGAAATAGCGTTTGCAGATGTCTACGTATCACAGCAATAGAGTACTAATGCTTCTTAAAACGAGATGTCGTATTTCATATCTATGTTTCGTAATAAGATATAATATTCATTGTGTACTGTTATGTTTACCTCGAATTCACTTCAGTGGAATGTAAGTGCGAAATTTCCTTGCTAGGAAATAGAGTTTGCAGGTGTCTACGTATATAGGCAATAGAGTTCTAATGCTTCTCAAAACTCGATATAGCACCTCATTCCTATGTTTCATGATAAGATATAATATTCATTGCGAAGTGTCATGTATATCACGTATACACATCAATAGAATGTAAATGCGACACTTCCATGCTAGGAAATAGCCTTTGCAAATGTCTACGTATCGTAGCAATAGAATTCTAATGCTTCTTAAAACGCGATATCGCATCTCACTGCTATGTTTCATGAGAAGATATAATATTCATTATGGAGTGTTATGTATACCTCGTACTCACTTCAAAAGAATGTAAATGCGACCCTCCCATCCTAGGAAATAGCGTTTGCAGATGTCTACGTATCGCAGCAATAGAGATCCAATGCTTCCTAAAACGCGATATCGCATCACTCTCCTATGTTTCATGTTAAGGTATAATATTCATTGCGAAGTGTCATGTATATCTTGTATTCACTTCAAACGAATGTAAATGCGACACTTCCATGCTAGGAAATAGCGTTTGCAGATGTCTACGTATCGTAGCAAAATAGAGTTCTAATGCTTCCCAAAACGCGATATAGCACCTCATTCCTATGTTTCATGATAAGATATAATACTCATTGCGAAGTGTCATGTATACCTCGTATTCACTTCAAAAGAATGTAAATGCGACACTTCCATGCTAGGAAATAGCGTTTGCAGATGTCTACGTATCGCAGCAATAGAGTTCCAATGCTTCCTAAAACGCGATATCGCATCTCTCTTCTATGTTTCACGATAAGGTATAATATTCATTGCGAAGTGTCATGTATACCTCGTATTCACTTCAAAAGAATGTAAATGCGACACGTCCATGCTAGGAAATAGCGTTTGCAGATGTCTACGTATCGCAGCAATAGAGTTCCAATGCTTCCTAAAACGCGATATCGCATCACTCTTCTATGTTTCATGATAAGGTATAATATTCATTACGAGGTGTCATGTATACCTCGTATTCACTTCAAATGAATGTGAATGCGACACTTCCATGCTAGGAAATAGCGTTTGCAGATGTCTACGTATCGTAGCAATAGAGTTCTAATGCTTCTTAAAACGCGATATCGCATCTCACTGCTATGTTTCATGATAAGATATAATATTCATTGCGAAGTGTCATGTATACCTCGTATTCACTTCAAAAGAATGTAAATGCGACACTTCCATGCTAGGAAGTAGCGTTTGCAGATGTCTACGTATCGTAGCAATAGGGTTCTAATGCTTCTTAAAATGCGATATCGCATCACACTTCTATGTTTCATGATAAGATATAATATTCATTGCGAAGTGTCATGTATACCTCGATTTCACTTCACAAGAATGTAAATGCGACACTTCCTTGCTAGGAAATATTGTTTGCAGATGTCTACGTATCACAGCAATAGAGTACTAATGCTTCTTAGAACGAGATGTCGTATTTCATTTCTATGTTTCGTAATAAGATATAATATTCATTGTGTAATGTTATGTTTACCTCGAATTCACTTCAGTGGAATGTAAGTGCGAAATTTCCTTGCTAGGAAATACAGTTTGCAGGTGTCTACGTATATAGGCCATAGAGTTCTAATGCTTCTCAAAACTCGATATAGGACCTCATTCCTATGTTTCATGATAAGATATAATATTCATTGCGATGTGTCATGTATATCACGTATTCACATAAATAGAATGCAAATGCGACACTTCCATGCTAGGAAATAGCGTTTGCAGATGTCTACGTATCGCAGCAATAGAGTTCCAATGCTTCCTAAGACGCGATATCGCATCTCTCTTCTATGTTTCACGATAAGGTATAATATTCATTGCGAAGTGTCATGTATACCTCGTATTAACTTCAAAAGAATGTAAATGCGACACTTCCATGCTAGGAAATAGCGTATGCAGATGTCTACGTATCGTAGCAATAGAGTTCTAGTGCTTCTTAGAACGCGATATCGCATCTCACTTCTATGTTTCATGATAAGTTATAATATTCATTGCGAAGTGTCATGTATACCTCGTATTCGCATTCAAAAGAATGTAAATGCGACACTTCCATGCTAGGAAATAGCTTTTGCAGATGTCTACGTATCGTAGCAATAGATTTCTAATGCTTCTCATAACGCGATATAGCACCCCATTCCTATGTTTCATGATAAGATATAATACTCATTGCGAAGTGTCATGTATACCTCGTATTCACTTCAAAAGAATGTAAATGCGACACTTCGATGCTAGCAAATAGCGTTTGCAGATGTCTACGTATCGCAGCAATAGAGTTCCAATGCTTCCTAAAACGCGATATCGCATCTCTCTTCTATGTTTCACGATAAGGTATAATATTCATTGCGAAGTGTCATGTATACCTCGTATTCACTTCAAAAGAATGTAAATGCGACACTTCCATGCTAGGAAATAGCGTTTGCAGATGTCTACGTGTCGTAGCAATAGAGTTCTAATGCTTCTTATAACGCGATATCGCATCTCACTGCTATGTTTCATGACAAGATATAATATTCATTATGGAGTGTTATGTATACCTCGTACTCACTTCAAAAGAATGTAAATGCGACCCTTCCATCCTAGGAAATAGCGTATGCAGATGTCTGCGTATCGTGGCAATAGAGTTCTAATGCTTCTCAAAACGCGATATACCACCTCATTCCTATGTTTCATGATAAGATATAATACTCATTGCGAAGTGTCATGTATACCTCGTATTCACTTCAAAAGAATGTAAATGCGACACTTCCATGCTAGGAAGTAGCGTTTGCAGATGTCTACGTATCGTAGCAATAGGGTTCTGATGCTTCTTAAAATGCGATATCGCATCACACTTCTATGTTTCATGATAAGATATAATATTCATTATGGAGTGTTATGTATACCTCGCACTCACTTCAAAAGAATGTAAATGCGACCCTTCCATCCTAGGAAATAGCGTTTGCAGATGTCTACGTATCGTAGCAATAGAGTTCTAGTGCTTGTTAGAACGCGATATCGCATCTCACTTCTATGTTTCATGATAAGATATAATATTCATTATGGAGTGTTATGTATACCTCGTACACACTTCAAAAGAATATAATGCGACCCTTCCATCCTAGAAAATAGCGTTTGCAGATGTCTACGTATCGCAGCAATAGAGTTCCAATGCTTCCTAAATCGCGATATCGCATCTCTCTTCTATGTTTCACGATAAGGTATAATATTCATTGCGAAGTGTCATGTATACCTCGTATTCACTTCAAAAGAATGTAAATGCGACACTTCCATGCTAGGAAATAGCGTTTGCAGATGTCTACGTATCGTAGCAATAGAGTTCTAATGCTTCTCAAAACGCGATATAGCACCTCATTCCTATGTATCATGATAAGATATAATATTCATTGCGAAGTGTCATGTATACCTCGTATTCACTTCAAGAGAATGTAAATGCGTCACTTCCATGCTAGGAAATAGCGTTTGCAGATGTCTGCGTATCGTAGCAATAGAGTTCTGATGCTTCTTAAAACGCGATATCGCATCTCACTGCTATGTTTCGTGATAAGATATAATATTCATTGCGAAGTGTCATGTATACCTCGTATTCACTTCAAAGGAATGTAAATGCGACACTTCCATGCTAGGAAATAGCGTTTGCAGATGTCTACGTATCGCAGCAATAGAGATCCAATGCTTCCTAAAACGCGATATCGCATCACTCTTCTATGTTTCATGATAAGGTATAATATTCATTGCGAAGTGTCATGTATACCTCGTACTCACTTCAAAAGAATATAATGCGACCCTTCCATCCTAGGAAATAGCGTATGCAGATGTCTACGTATCGTAGCAATAGAGTTCTAGTGCTTCTTAGAACGCGATATCGCATCTCACTTCTATGTTTCATAATAAGATATAATATACATTGCGAAGTGTCATGTATACCTCGTATTTACTTCAAAAGAACGTACATAAGACACTTCCATGCTAGGAAATAGCGTTTGCAGATGTCTACGTATCGTAGCAATAGAGCTCTAACGCTTCTCAAAACGCGATATAGCACCACATTCCTATGTTTCATGATAAGATATAATATTCATTGCGAAGTGTCATGTATACCTCGAATTCACTTCAAAAGAATGTAAATGCGACACTTCCATGCTAGGAAATAGCGTTTGCAGATGTCTACGTATCGCAGCAATAGAGATCCAATGCTTCCTAAAACGCGATATCGCATCACTCTTCTATGTTTCATGATAAGGCATAATATTCATTTCGAAGTGTCATGTATACCTCGTATTCACTTCAAATGAATGTAAATGCGACACTTCCATGCTAGGAAATAGCGTTTGCAGATGTCTACGTATCGTAGCAATAGAGTTCTAATGCTTCTTAAAACGAGATGTCGCATCTCATCTCTATGTTCATGATCAGATATAATATTCATTGCGAAGTGTCATGTATACCTCGTATTCACTTCTAAAGGATGTAAATGCGACACTTCCTTGCTAGGAAATAGCGTTTCCAGATAATTACGTGTCGAAACGATAGAGTTCTAATGATTCTTAAAATGCCATATCGCAACTCACTTCTATGTTTCATGATAAGATATAATATTCATTGCGAAGTGTCATGTATATCTCGTATTCACTTCAAACGAATGTAAATGCGACACTTCCATGCTAGGAAATAGCGTTTGCAGATGTCTGCGTATCGTAGCAATAGAGTTCTGATGCTTCTTAAAACGCGATATCGCATCTCACTGCTATGTTTCATGATAAGGTATAATATTCATTGCGAAGTGTCATGTATACCTCGTATTCACTTCAAAAGAATGTAAATGCGACACTTCCATGCTAGGAAATAGCGTTTGCAGATGTCTACGTATCGCAGCAATAGAGATCCAATGCTTCCTAAATCGCGATATCGCATATCTCTTCTATGTTTCATGATAAGGTATAATATTCATTGCGAAGTGTCATGTATATCTCGTATTCACTTCAAACGAATGTAAATGCGACACTTCCATGCTAGGAAATAGCGTTTGCAGATGTCTACGTATCGTAGCAATAGAGTTCTAATGCTTCTCAAAACGCGATATAGCACCTCATTCCTATGTTTCATGATAAGATATAATACTCATTGCGAAGTGTCATGTATACCTCGAATTCACTTCAAAAGAATGTAAATGCGACACTTCCATGCTAGGAAATAGCGTTTGCAGATGTCTACGTATCGCAGCAATAGAGATCCAATGCTTCCTAAAACGCGATATCGCATCACTCTTCTATGTTTCATGATAAGGTATAATATTCATTTCGAAGTGTCATGTATACCTCGTATTCACTTCAAATGAATGTAAATGCGACACTTCCATGCTAGGAAATAGCGTTTGCAGATGTCTGCGTATCGTAGCAATAGAGTTCTAATGCTTCTTAAAACGCGATATCGCATCTCACTGCTATGTTTCATGATAAGATATAATATTCATTATGGAGTGATATGTATACCTCGTACCCGCTTCAAAAGAATGTAAGTGCGACCCTTCGATGCTAGGGAATAGCCTTTGCAAATGTCTACGTATCGTAGCAATAGAATTCTAATGCTTCTTAAAACGCGATACCGCATCTCACTGCTATGTTTCATGAGAAGATATAATATTCATTGCGAAGTGTCATGTATACCTCGTATTCACTTCAAAAGAATGTAAATGCGACACTTCCATGCTAGGAAGTAGCGTTTGCAGATGTCTACGTATCATAGCAATAGAGTTCTAATGCTTCTCAAAACTCGATATAGCACCTCATTCCTATGTTTCATGATAAGATATAATATTCATTGCGAAGTGTCACGTATATCACGTATTCACATCAATGGAATGTAAATGCGACACTTCCATGCTAGGAAATAGCGTTTGCAGATGTCTAAGTATCGCAGCAATAGAGTTCCAATGCTTCCTAAGACGCGATATCGCATCTCTCTTCTATGTTTCACGATAAGGTATAATATTCATTGCGAAGTGTCATGTATACCTCGTATTCACTTCAAAAGAATGTAAATGCGACACTTCCATGCTAGGAAATAGCCTTTTCAAATGTCTACGTATCGTAGCAATAGAATTCTAATGCTTCTTAAAACGCGATATCGCATCTCACTGCTATGTTTCATGAGAAGATATAATATTCATTATGGAGTTTTATGTATACCTCGTACTCACTTCAAAAGAATGTAAATGCGACCCTCCCATCCTAGGAAATAGCGCTTGCAGATGTCTACGTATCATAGCAATAGAGTTCTAATGCTTCTTAAAACGAGATGTCGCATCTCACTGCTATGTTTCATGAGAAGATATAATATTCATTGCGAAGTGTCATGTCTATCTCGTATTCACATCAAAAGAATGTAAATGCGACACTTCCATGCTAGGAAATAGCGTTTGCAGATGTCTACTTATCGCAGCAATAGAGTTCCAATGCTTCCTAAAACGCGATATCGCATCACTCTTCTATGTTTCATGATAAGGTACAATATTCATTACGAAGTGTCATGTATACCTCGTATTCACTTCAAATGAATGTAAATGCGACACTTCCATGCTAGGAAATAGCGTTTGCAGATGTCTACGTATCGTAGCAATAGAGTTCTAATGCTTCTTAAAACGCGATATCGCATCTCACTGCTATGTTTCATGATAAGATATAATATTCATTGCGAAGTGTCATGTATACCTCGTATTCACTTCAAAAGAATGTAAATGCGACACTTCCATGCTAGGAAGTAGCGTTTGCAGATGTCTACGTATCGTAGCAATAGGGTTCTAATGCTTCTTAGAATGCGATATCGCATCACACTTCTATGTTTCATGATAAGATATAATATTCATTATGGAGTGTTATGTATACCTCGTACTCACTTCAAAAGAATGTAAATGCGACCCTTCCATCCTAGGAAATAGCGTTTGCAGATGCCTACGTATCGTAGCAATAGAGTTCTAGTGCTTCTTAGAACGCGATATCGCATCTCACTTCTATGTTTCATGATAAGATATAATATTCATTGCGAAGTGTCATGTATATCACGTATTCACATAAATAGAATGTAAATGCGACACTTCCATGCTAGGAAACAGCGTTTGCAGATGTCTACGTATCGCAGCAATAGAGTTCCAATGCTTCCTAAGACTCGATATCGCATCTCTCTTCTATGTTTCACGATAAGGTATAATATTCATTGCGAAGTGTCATGTATACCTCGTATTCACTTCAAAAGAATGTAAATGCGACACTTCCATGCTAGGAAATAGCGTTTGCAGATGTCTACGTATCGTAGCAATAGAGTTCTAATACTTCTCAAAACGCGATATTGCACCTCATTCCTATGTTTCATGATAAGATATAATATTCATTGCGAAGTGTCATGTATACCTCGTATTCACTTCAAATGAATGTAAATGCGACACTTCCATGCTAGGAAATAGCGTTTGCAGATGTCTAAGTATCGCAGCAATAGAGATCCAATGCTTCCTAAAACGCGATATCGCATCACTCTTCTATGTTTCATGATAAGGTATAATATTCATTGCGAAGTGTCATGTATACCTCGTATTCGCTTCAAAAGAATGTAAATGCGACACTTCCATACTAGGAAATAGCGTTTGCAGATGTCTACGTATCGTAGCAATAGAGTTCTAATGCTTCTCAAAACGCGATATAGCACCCCATTCCTATGTTTCATGATAAGATATAATACTCATTGCGAAGTGTCATGTATACCTCGTATTCACTTCAAAAGAATGTAAATGCGACACTTCCATGCTAGGAAATAGCGTTTGCAGATGTCTACGTATCGCCGCAATAGAGTTCCAATGCTTCCTAAAACGCGATATCGCATCTCTCTTCTATGTTTCACGATAAGGTATAATATTCATTGCGAAGTGTCATGTATACCTCGTATTCACTTCAAAAGAATGTAAATGCGACACTTCCATGCTAGGAAATAGCGTTTACAGATGTCTACGTATCGCAGCAATAGAGTTCCAATGCTTCCTAAAACGCGATATCGCATCTCTCTTCTATGTTTCACGATAAGGTATAATATTCATTGCGAAGTGTCATGTATACCTCGTATTCACTTCAAAAGAATGTAAATGCGACACTTCCATGCTAGGAAATAGCGTTTGCAGATGTCTACGTGTCGTAGCAATAGATTTCTAATGCTTCTTAAAACGCGATATCGCATCTCACTGCTATGTTTCATGAGAAGATGTAATATTCATTATGGAGTGTTATGTATACCTCGTACTCACTTCAAAAGAATATAATGCGACCCTTCCATCCTAGGAAATAGCGTATGCAGATGTCTACGTATCGTAGCAATAGAGTTCTAGTGCTTCTTAGAACGCGATATCGCATCTCACTTCTATGTTTCATAATAAGATATAATATACATTGCGAAGTGTCATGTATACCTCGTATTTACTTCGAAAGAACGTACATAAGACACTTCCATGCTAGGAAATAGCGTTTGCAGATGTCTACGTATCGTAGCTATAGAGCTCTAACGCTTCTCAAAACGCGATATTGCACCACATTCCTATGTTTCATGATAAGATATAATATTCATTGCGAAGTGTCATGTATACCTCGAATTCACTTCAAAAGAATGTAAATGCGACACTTCCATGGTAGGAAATAGCGTTTGCAGATGTCTACGTATCGCAGCAATAGAGACCCAATGCTTCCTAAAACGCGATATCGCATCACTCTTCTATGTTTCATGATAAGGTATAATATTCTTTTCGAAGTGTCATGTATACCTCGTATTCACTTCAAAAGAATGTAAATGCGACACTTCCATGCTAGGAAATAGCGTTTGCAGATGTCTACGTATCGCAGCAATAGAGTTCCAATGCTTCCAAAAACGCGATATCGCATCTCTCTTCTATGTTTCACGATAAGGTATAATATTCATTGCGAAGTGTCACGTATACCTCGTATTCACTTCAAAAGAATGTAAGTGCGACACTTCCATGCTAGGAAATAGCGTTTGCAGATGTCTACGTATCGTAGCTATAGAGCTCTAACGCTTCTCAAAACGCGATATAGCACCTCATTCCTATGTTTCATGATAAGATATAATATTCATTGCGAAGTGTCATGTATACCTCGTATTCACTTCAAAAGAATGTAAATGCGACACTTCCATGCTAGGAAATAGCGTTTGCAGATGTCTACGTATCGCAGCAATAGAAATCCAATGCTTCCTAAAACGCGATATCGCATCACTCTTCTATGTTTCATGATAAGGTATAATATTCATTGCGAAGTGTCATGTATATCTCGTATTCACTTCTAACGAATGTAAATGCGACACTTCCATGCTAGGAAATAGCGTTTGCAGATGTCTACGTATCGTAGCAAAATAGAGTTCTAATCCTTCCCAAAACGCGATATAGCACCTCATTCCTATGTTTCATGATAAGATATAATACTCATTGCGAAGTGTCATGTATACCTCGCATTCACTTCAAAAGAATGTAAATACGACACTTCCATGCTAGGAAATAGCGTTTGCAGATGTCTACGTATCGCAGCAATAGAGCTCCAATGCTTCCTAAAACGCGATATAGCATCTCTCTTCTATGTTTCACGATAAGGTATAATATTCATTGCGAAGTGTCATGTATACCTCGTATTCACTTCAAAAGAATGTAAATGCGACACTTCCATGCTAGGAAGTAGCGTTTGCAGATGTCTACGTATCGTAGCAATAGAGTTCTAATGCTTCTTAAAACGCGATATCGCATCTCACTGCTATGTTTCATGATAAGATATAATATTCATTGCGAAGTGTCATGTAAACCTCGTATTCACTTCAAAAGAATGTAAATGCGACACTTCCATGCTAGGAAGTAGCGTTTGCAGATGTCTACGTATCGTAGCAATAGGGTTCTAATGCTTCTTAAAATGCGATATCGCATCACACTTCTATGTTTCATGATAAGATATAATATTCATTGCGAAGTGTCATGTATACCTCGATTTCACTTCACAAGAATGTAAATGCAACACTTCCTTGCTAGGGAATATTGTTTGCAGATGTCTACGTATCACAGCAATAGAGTACTAATGCTTCTTAAATCGAGATGTCGTATTTCACTTCTATGTTTCGTAATAAGATATAATATTCATTGTGTAATGTTATGTTTGCCTCGAATTCACTTCAGTGGAATGTAAGTGCCAAATTTCCTTGCTAGGAAATAGGGTTTGCAGGTGTCTACGTATATAGGCAATAGAGTTCTAATGCTTCTCAAAACTCGATATAGCACCTCATTCCTATGTTTCATGATAAGATATAATATTCATTGCGAAGTGTCATGTATATCACGTATTCACATAAATAGAATGTAAATGCGACACTTCCATGCTAGGAAATAGCGTTTGCAGATGTCTACGTATCGCAGCAATAGAGTTCCAATGCTTCCTAAGACGCGATATCGCATCTGTTTTCTATGTTTCACGATAAGGTATAATATTCATTGCGAAGTGTCATGTATACCTCGTATTCACTTTAAAAGAATGTAAATGCGACACTTCCATGCTAGGAAATAGCGTTTGCAGATGTCTACGTATCGCAGCAATAGAGTTCCAATGCTTCCTAAAACGCGATATCGCATATCTCTTCTATGTTTCACGATAAGGTATAATATTCATTGCGAAGTGTCATGTATACCTCGTATTCACTTCAAAAGAATGTAAATGCGACACTTCCATGCCAGGAAATAGCGTTTGCAGATGTCTACGTATCGTAGCAATAGAGTTCTAATGCTTCTTAAAACGCGATATTGCATCTCACTGCTATGTTTCATGAGAAGATATAATATTCATTATGGAGTGTTATGTATACCTCGTACTCACTTCAAAAGAATGTAAATGCGACCCTTCCATCCTAGGAAATAGCGTTTGCAGATGTCTACGTATCGTAGCAATAGAGTTCTAGTGCTTCTTAGAACGCGATATCGCATCTCACCTCTATGTTTCATGATAAGATATAATATTCATTGCGAAGTGTCATGTATATCTCGTATTCACATCAAAAGAATGTAAATGCGACACTTCCATGCTAGGAAATAGCGTTTGCAGATGTCTACGTATCGCAGCAATAGAGTTCCAATGCTTCCTAAAACGCGATATCGCATCTCTCTTCTATGTTTCTTGAGAAGGTATAATATTCATTGCGAAGCGTCATGTATACCTCGTATTCACTTCACAAGAATGTAAATGCGACACTTCCTTGCTAGGAAATATTGTTTGCAGATGTCTACGTATCATAGCAATAGAGTACTAATGCTTCTTAAAACGAGATGTCGTATTTCATTTCTATGTTTCGTAATAAGATATAATATTCATTGTGTAATGTTATGTATACCTCGTATTCACTTCAGAGGAATGTAAGTGCGAAATTTCCTTGCTAGAAAATAGAGTTTGCCGATGTCTACGTATATAGGCAGTAGAGTGCTAATGCTTCTCAAAACTCAATATAGCACCTCATTCCTATGTTTCATGATAAGATATAATATTCATTGCGAAGTGTCATGTATATCTCGTATTCACATCAAAAGAATGTAAATGCGACACTTCCATGCTAGGAAATAGCAGTTGCAGATGTCTACGTATCGCAGCAATAGAGTTCCAATGCTTCCTAAAACGCGATATCGCATCTCTCTTCTATGTTTCATGATAAGGTATAATATTCACTGCGAAGCGTCATGTATACCTCGTATTCACTTCAAATGAATGTAAATGCGACACTTCCATGCTAGGAAATAGCGTTTGCAGATGTCTACGTATCGTAGCAATAGAGCTCTAATGCTTCTCAAAACGCGATATAGCACCTCATTCCTATGTTTCATGATAAGATATAATATTCATGGCGAAGTGTCATGTATACCTCGTATTCACTTCAAAAGATCGTAAATAAGACACTTCCATGCTAGGAAATAGCGTGTGCAGATGTCTACGTATCGTAGCAATAGAGTTCTAATGCTTCTTAGAACGCGATATCGCATCTCACTTCTATGTTTCATGATAAGATATAATATTCATTGCGAAGTGTCATGTATACCTCATATTCACTTCATAAGAATGTAAATGCGACACTTCCATGCTAGGAAATAGCGTTTTGCAGATGTCTACGTATCGTAGCAATAGAGTTCTAATGCTTCTTAAAACGCGATATCGCATCTCACATCTATGTTTCATGATAAGATATAATATTCATTGCGAAGTGTCGTGTATACCTCGTATTCACTTCAAAAGAACGTAAATAAGACACTTCCATGCTAGGAAATAGCGTTTGCAGATGTCTACGTATCACAGCAATAGAGTACTAATGCTTCTTAAAACGAGATGTCGTATTTCATTTCTATGTTCCGTAATAAGATATAATATTCATTGTGTAATGTTATGTATACCTTGTATTCACTTCAGTGGAATGTAAGTGCGAAATTTCCTTGCTAGGAAATAGCGTTTGCAGATGTCTACGTATCGTAGCAATAGAGTTCTAATGCTTCTTAGAACGCGACATCGCATCTCACTGCTATGTTTCATGAGAAGATATAATATTCATTGCGAAGTGTCATGTATATCTCGTATTCACTTCAAAAGAACGTACATAAGACTCTTCCATGCTAGGAAATAGCGTTTGCAGATGTCTACGTATCGTAGCAATAGAGCTCTAACGCTTCTCAAAACGCGATATAGCACCTCATTCCTATGTTTCATGATAAGATATAATATTCATTGCGAAGTGTCATGTATACCTCGTATTCGCTTCAAAAGAATGTAAATGCGACACTTCCATACTAGGAAATAACGTTTGCAGATGTCTACGTATCGCAGCAATAGAGTTCCAATGCTTCCTAAAACGCGATATCGCATCACTCTTCTATGTTTCATGATAAGGTATAATATTCATTACGAGGTGTCATGTATACCTCGTATTCACTTCAAATGAATGTAAATGCAACACTTCCATGGTAAGAAGTAGCGTTTGCAGATGTCTACGTATCGTAGCAATAGAGTTCTAATGCTTCTTAAAACGCGATATCGCATCTCACTGCTATGTTTCATGATAAGATATAATATTCATTGCGAAGTGTCATGTAAACCTCGTATTCACTTCAAAAGAATGTAAATGCGACACTTCCATGCTAGGAAGTAGCGTTTGCAGATGTCTACGTATCGCAGCAATAGAGTTCCAATGCTTCCTAAAACGCGATATCGCATCTCTCTTCTATGTTTCATGAGAAGGTATAATATTCATTGCGAAGCGTCATGTATACCTCGATTTCACTTCACAAGAATGTAAATGCGACACTTCCTTGCTAGGAAATATTGTTTGCAGATGTCTACGTATCACAGCAATAGAGTACTAATGCTTCTTAAAACGAGATGTCGTATTTCACTTCTATGTTTCGTAATAAGATATAATATTCATTGTGTAATGTTATGTTTGCCTCGAATTCACTTCAGTGGAATGTAAGTGCGAAATTTCCTTGCTAGGAAATAGGGTTTGCAGGTGTCTACGTATATAGGCAATAGAGTTCTAATGCTTCTCAAAACTCGATATAGCACCTCATTCCTATGTTTCATGATAAGATATAATATTCATTGCGAAGTGTCATGTATATCACGTATTCACATAAATAGAATGTAAATGCGACACTTCCATGCTAGGAAATAGCGTTTGCAGATGTCTACGTATCGCAGCAATAGAGTTCCAATGCTTCCTAAGACGCGATATCGCATCTCTTTTCTATGTTTCACGATAAGGTATAATATTCATTGCGAAGTGTCATGTATACCTCGTATTCACTTTAAAAGAATGTAAATGCGACACTTCCATGCTAGGAAATAGCGTTTGCAGATGTCTACGTATCGCAGCAATAGAGTTCCAATGCTTCCTAAAACGCGATATCGCATATCTCTTCTATGTTTCACGATAAGGTATAATATTCATTGCGAAGTGTCATGTATACCTCGTATTCACTTCAAAAGAATGTAAATGCGACACTTCCATGCTAGGAAATAGCGTTTGCAGATGTCTACGTATCGTAGCAATAGAGTTCTAATGCTTCTTAAAACGCGATATCGCATCTCTCTTCTATGTTTCACGATAATGTATAATATTCATTGCGAAGTGTCATGTATACCTCGTATTCACTTCAAAAGAATGTAAATGCGACACTTCCATGCTAGGAAATAGCGTTTGCAGATGTCTACGTATCGCAGCAATAGAGTTCCAATGCTTCCTAAAACGCGATATCGCATCACTCTCCTATGTTTCATGATAAGGTATAATATTCATTACGAGGTGTCATGTATACCTCGTATTCACTTCAAATGAATGTAAATGCAACACTTCCATGGTAAGAAGTAGCGTTTGCAGATGTCTACGTATCGTAGCAATAGAGTTCTAATGCTTCTTAAAACGCGATATCGCATCTCACTGCTATGTTTCATGGTAAGATATAATATTCATTGCGAAGTGTCATGTAAACCTCGTATTCACTTCAAAAGAATGTAAATGCGACACTTCCATGCTAGGAAGTAGCGTTTGCAGATGTCTACGTATCGTAGCAATAGGGTTCTAATGCTTCTTAAAATGCGATATCGCATCACACTTCTATGTTTCATGATAAGATATAATATTCATTGCGAAGTGTCATGTATACCTCGATTTCACTTCACAAGAATGTAAATGCGACACTTCCTTGCTAGGAAATATTGTTTGCAGATGTCTACGTATCACAGCAATAGAGTACTAATGCTTCTCAAAACGAGATGTCGTATTTCACTTCTATGTTTCGTAATAAGATATAATATTCATTGTGTAATGTTATGTTTGCCTCGAATTCACTTCAGTGGAATGTAAGTGCCAAATTTCCTTGCTAGGAAATAGGGTTTGCAGGTGTCTACGTATATAGGCAATAGAGTTCTAATGCTTCTCAAAACTCGATATAGCACCTCATTCCTATGTTTCATGATAAGATATAATATTCATTGCGAAGTGTCATGTATATCACGTATTCACATAAATAGAATGTAAATGCGACACTTCCATGCTAGGAAATAGCGTTTGCAGATGTCTACGTATCGCAGCAATAGAGTTCCAATGCTTCCTAAGACGCGATATCGCATCTGTTTTCTATGTTTCACGATAAGGTATAATATTCATTGCGAAGTGTCATGTATACCTCGTATTCACTTTAAAAGAATGTAAATGCGACACTTCCATGCTAGGAAATAGCGTTTGCAGATGTCTACGTATCGCAGCAATAGAGTTCCAATGCTTCCTAAAACGCGATATCGCATATCTCTTCTATGTTTCACGATAAGGTATAATATTCATTGCGAAGTGTCATGTATACCTCGTATTCACTTCAAAGGAATGTAAATGCGACACTTCCATGCCAGGAAATAGCGTTTGCAGATGTCTACGTATCGTAGCAATAGAGTTCTAATGCTTCTTAAAACGCGATATCGCATCTCACTGCTATGTTTCATGAGAAGATATAATATTCATTATGGAGTGTTATGTATACCTCGTACTCATTTCAAAAGAATGTAAATGCGACCCTTCCATCCTAGGAAATAGCGTTTGCAGATGTCTACGTATCGTAGCAATAGAGTTCTAGTGCTTCTTAGAACGCGATATCGCATCTCACTTCTATGTTTCATGATAAGATATAATATTCATTGCGAAGTGTCATGTATATCTCGTATTCACATCAAAAGAATGTAAATGCGACACTTCCATGCTAGGAAATAGCGTTTGCAGATGTCTACGTATCGCAGCAATAGAGTTCCAATGCTTCCTAAAACGCGATATCGCATCTCTCTTCTATGTTTCATGAGAAGGTATAATATTCATTGCGAAGCGTCATGTATACCTCGTATTCACTTCACAAGAATGTAAATGCGACACTTCCTTGCTAGGAAATATTGTTTGCAGATGTCTACGTATCATAGCAATAGAGTACTAATGCTTCTTAAAACGAGATGTCGTATTTCATTTCTATGTTTCGTAATAAGATATAATATTCATTGTGTAATGTTATGTATACCTCGTATTCACTTCAGAGGAATGTAAGTGCGAAATTTCCTTGCTAGAAAATAGAGTTTGCCGATGTCTACGTATATAGGCAGTAGAGTGCTAATGCTTCTCAAAACTCAATATAGCACCTCATTCCTATGTTTCATGATAAGATATAATATTCATTGCGAAGTGTCATGTATATCTCGTATTCACATCAAAAGAATGTAAATGCGACACTTCCATGCTAGGAAATAGCAGTTGCAGATGTCTACGTATCGCAGCAATAGAGTTCCAATGCTTCCTAAAACGCGATATCGCATCTCTCTTCTATGTTTCATGATAAGGTATAATATTCACTGCGAAGCGTCATGTATACCTCGTATTCACTTCAAATGAATGTAAATGCGACACTTCCATGCTAGGAAATAGCGTTTGCAGATGTCTACGTATCGTAGCAATAGAGCTCTAATGCTTCTCAAAACGCGATATAGCACCTCATTCCTATGTTTCATGATAAGATATAATATTCATGGCGAAGTGTCATGTATACCTCGTATTCACTTCAAAAGAACGTAAATAAGACACTTCCATGCTAGGAAATAGCGTGTGCAGATGTCTACGTATCGTAGCAATAGAGTTCTAATGCTTCTTAGAACGCGATATCGCATCTCACTACTATGTTTCATGATAAGATATAATATTCATTGCGAAGTGTCATGTATACCTCATATTCACTTCATAAGAATGTAAATGCGACACTTCCATGCTAGGAAATAGCGTTTTGCAGATGTATACGTATCGTAGCAATAGAGTTCTAATGCTTCTTAAAACGCGATATCGCATCTCACATATATGTTTCATGATAAGATATAATATTCATTGCGAAGTGTCATGTATACCTCGTATTCACTTCAAAAGAACGTAAATAAGACACTTCCATGCTAGGAAATAGCGTTTGCAGATGTCTACGTATCACAGCAATAGAGTACTAATGCTTCTTAAAACGAGATGTCGTATTTCATTTCTATGTTCCGTAATAAGATATAATATTCATTGTGTAATGTTATGTATACCTTGTATTCACTTCAGTGGAATGTAAGTGCGAAATTTCCTTGCTAGGAAATAGCGTTTGCAGATGTCTACGTATCGTAGCAATAGAGTTCTAATGCTTCTTAAAACGCGATATCGCATCTCACTGCTATGTTTCATGAGAAGATATAATATTCATTGCGAAGTGTCATGTATATCTCGTATTCACATCAAAAACATGTAAATGCGACACTTCCATGCTAGGAAATAGCGTTTGCAGATGTCTACGTATCGCAGCAATAGAGTTCCAATGCTTCCTAAAACGCGATATCGCATCTCTCTTCGATGTTTCATGATAAGGTATAATATTCATTGCGAAGCGTCATGTATACCTCGTATTCACTTCAAATGAATGTAAATGCGACACTTCCATGCTAGGAAATAGCGTTTGCAGATGTCTACGTATCGTAGCAATAGATTTCTAATGCTTCTTAAAACGCGATATCGCATCTCACTGCTATGTTTCATTAGAAGATATAATATTCATTGCGAAGTGTCATGTATATCTCGTATTCACATCAAAAGAATGTAAATGCGACACTTCCATGCTAGGAAATAGCGTTTGCAGATGTCTACGTATCGCAGCAATAGAGTTCCAATGCTTCCTAAAACGCGATATCGCATCACTCTTCTATGTTTCATGATATGTATAATATTCATTACGAAGTGTCATGTATACCTCGTATTCACTTCAAATGAATGTAAATGCGACACTTCCATGCTAGGAAATAGCATTTGGAGATGTCTACGTATCGTAGCAATAGAGTACTAATGCTCCTTAAAACGCGATATCGCATCTCACTGCTATGTTTCACGATAAGGTATAATATTCATTGCGAAGCGTCATGTATACCTCGTATTCACTTCAAAAGAATGTAAATGCGACACTTCCATGCTAGGAAATAGCGTTTGCAGATGTCTACGTATCGCAGCAATAGAGATCCAATGCTTCCTAAAACGCGATATCGCATCACTCTTCTATGTTTCATGATAAGGTATAATATTCATTACGAAGTGTCATGTATACCACGTATTCACTTCAAATGAATGTAAATGCGACACTTCCATGCTAGGAAAATTGCGTTTGCAGATGTCTACGTATCGTAGCAATAGAGTTCTAATGCTTCCTAAAACGCGATATCGCATCTCACTGCTATGTTTCATGATAAGGTATAATATTCATTGCGAAGCGTCATGTATACCTCGTATTCACTTCAAATGAATGTAAATGCGACACTTCCATGCTAGGAAATAGCGTTTGCAGATGTCTACGTATCGTAGCAATAGATTTCTAATGCTTCTTAAAACGCGATATCGCATCTCACTGCTATGTTTCATTAGAAGATATAATATTCATTGCGAAGTGTCATGTATATCTCGTATTCACATCAAAAGAATGTAAATGCGACACTTCCATGCTAGGAAATAGCGTTTGCAGATGTCTACGTATCGCAGCAATAGAGTTCCAATGCTTCCTAAAACGCGATATCGCATCACTCTTCTATGTTTCATGATATGGTATAATATTCATTACGAAGTGTCATGTATACCTCGTATTCACTTCAAAAGAATGTAAATGCGACACTTCCATGCTAGGAAATAGCGTTTGCAGATGTCTACGTATCGCAGCAATAGAGATCCAATGCTTCCTAAAACGCGATATCGCATCACTCTTCTATGTTTCATGATAAGGTATAATATTCATTACGAAGTGTCATGTATACCACGTATTCACTTCAAATGAATGTAAATGCGACACTTCCATGCTCGGAAAATTGCGTTTGCAGATGTCTACGTATCGTAGCAATAGAGTTCTAATGCTTCCTAAAACGCGATATCGCATCTCACTGCTATGTCTCATGATAAGGTATAATATTCATTGCGAAGCGTCATGTATACCTCGTATTCACTTCAAATGAATGTAAATGCGACACTTCCATGCTAGGAAATAGCGTTTGCAGATGTCTACGTATCGTAGCAATAGAGTTCTAATGCTTCTTAAAACGCGATATCGCATCTCACTGCTATGTTTCATGAGAAGATATAATATTCATTATGGAGTGTTATGTATACCTCGTACTCACTTCAAAAGAATGTAAATGCGACACTTCCATGCTAGGAAATAGCGTTTGCAGATGTCTACGTATCGTAGCAATAGAGTTCTAATGCTTCTCAAAACGCGATATAGCACCTCATTCCTATGTTTCATGATAAGATATAATATTCATTGCGAAGTGTCATGTATACCTCGTATTCACTTCAAAAGAATGTAAATGCGACACTTCCATGCTAGGAAATAGCGTTTGCAGATGTCTACGTATCGTAGCAATAGAGTTCTAATGCTTCTTAAAACGCGATATCGCATCTCACTGCTATGTTTCATGAGAAGATATAATATTCATTACGGAGTATTATGTATACCTCGTACTCACTTCAAAAGAATGTAAATGCGACCCATCCATCCTAGGAAATAGCGTTTGCAGATGTCTACGTATCGTAGCAATAGAGTTCTAGTGCTTCTTAGAACGCGATATCGCATCTCACTTCTATGTTTCATGATAAGATATAATATTCATTGCGAAGTGTCATGTATATCTCGTATTCACATCAAAAGAATGTAAATGCGACACTTCCATGCTAGGAAATAGCGGTTGCAAATGTCTACGTATCGCAGCAATAGAGTTCCAATGCTTCCTAAAACGCGATATCGCATCTCTCTTCTATGTTTCATGAGAAGGTATAATATTCATTGCGAAGCGTCATGTATACCTCGTATTCACTTCACAAGAATGTAAATGCGACACTTCCTTGCTAAGAAATATTGTTTGCAGATGTCTACGTATCATAGCAATAGAGTACTAATGCTTCTTAAAACGAGATGTCGTATTTCATTTCTATGTTTCGTAATAAGATATAATATTCATTGTGTAATGTTATGTATACCTCGTATTCACTTCAGAGGAATGTAAGTGCGAAATTTCCTTGCTAGAAAATAGAGTTTGCAGATGTCTACGTATATAGGCAGTAGAGTGCTAATGCTTCTCAAAACTCGATATAGCACCTCATTCCTATGTTTCATGATAAGATATAATATTCATTGCGAAGTGTCATGTATATCTCGTATTCACATCAAAAGAATGTAAATGCGACACTTCCATGCTAGGGAATAGCAGTTGCAGATGTCTACGTATCGCAGCAATAGAGTTCCAATGCTTCCTAAAACGCGATATCGCACCTCTCTTCTATGTTTCATGATAAGGTATAATATTCACTGCGAAGCGTCATGTATACCTCGTATTCACTTCAAATGAATGTAAATGCGACACTTCCATGCTAGGAAATAGCGTTTGCAGATGTCTACGTATCGTAGCAATAGAGCTCTAATGCTTCTCAGAACGCGATATAGCACCTCATTCCTATGTTTCATGATAAGATATAATATTCATGGCGAAGTGTCATGTATACCTCGTATTCACTTCAAAAGAACGTAAATAAGACACTTCCATGCTAGGAAATAGCGTGTGCAGATATCTACGTATCGTAGCAATAGAGTTCTAATGCTTCTTAAAACGAGATGTCGTATTTCATTTCTATGTTTCGTAATAAGATATAATATTCATTGCGAAGTGTCATGTATACCTCATATTCACTTCAAAAGAATGTAAATGCGACACTTCCATGCTAGGAAATAGCGTTTTGCAGATGTATACGTATCGTAGCAATAGAGTTCTAATGCTTCTTAAAACGCGATATCGCATCTCACATATATGTTTCATGATAAGATATAATATTCATTGCGAAGTGTCATGTATACCTCGTATTCACTTCAAAAGAACGTAAATAAGACACTTCCATGCTAGGAAATAGCGTTTGCAGATGTCTACGTATCACAGCAATAGAGTACTAATGCTTCTTAAAACGAGATGTCGTATTTCATTTCTATGTTCCGTAATAAGATATAATATTCATTGTGTAATGTTATGTATACCTTGTATTCACTTCAGTGGAATGTAAGTGCGAAATTTCCTTGCTAGGAAATAGCGTTTGCAGATGTCTACGTATCGTAGCAATAGAGTTCTAATGCTTCTTAAAACGCGATATCGCATCTCACTGCTATGTTTCATGAGAAGATATAATATTCATTGCGAAGTGTCATGTATATCTCGTATTCACATCAAAAACATGTAAATGCGACACTTCCATGCTAGGAAATAGCGTTTGCAGATGTCTACGTATCGCAGCAATAGAGTTCCAATGCTTCCTAAAACGCGATATCGCATCTCTCTTCGATGTTTCATGATAAGGTATAATATTCATTGCGAAGCGTCATGTATACCTCGTATTCACTTCAAATGAATGTAAATGCGACACTTCCATGCTAGGAAATAGCGTTTGCAGATGTCTACGTATCGTAGCAATAGATTTCTAATGCTTCTTAAAACGCGATATCGCATCTCACTGCTATGTTTCATTAGAAGATATAATATTCATTGCGAAGTGTCATGTATATCTCGTATTCACATCAAAAGAATGTAAATGCGACACTTCCATGCTAGGAAATAGCGTTTGCAGATGTCTACGTATCGCAGCAATAGAGTTCCAATGCTTCCTAAAACGCGATATCGCATCACTCTTCTATGTTTCATGATATGGTATAATATTCATTACGAAGTGTCATGTATACCTCGTATTCACTTCAAATGAATGTAAATGCGACACTTCCATGCTAGGAAATAGCATTTGGAGATGTCTACGTATCGTAGCAATAGAGTACTAATGCTCCTTAAAACGCGATATCGCATCTCACTGCTATGTTTCACGATAAGGTATAATATTCATTGCGAAGCGTCATGTATACCTCGTATTCACTTCAAAAGAATGTAAATGCGACACTTCCATGCTAGGAAATAGCGTTTGCAGATGTCTACGTATCGCAGCAATAGAGATCCAATGCTTCCTAAAACGCGATATCGCATCACTCTTCTATGTTTCATGATAAGGTATAATATTCATTACGAAGTGTCATGTATACCACGTATTCACTTCAAATGAATGTAAATGCGACACTTCCATGCTAGGAAAATTGCGTTTGCAGATGTCTACGTATCGTAGCAATAGAGTTCTAATGCTTCCTAAAACGCGATATCGCATCTCACTGCTATGTTTCATGATAAGGTATAATATTCATTGCGAAGCGTCATGTATACCTCGTATTCACTTCAAATGAATGTAAATGCGACACTTCCATGCTAGGAAATAGCGTTTGCAGATGTCTACGTATCGTAGCAATAGATTTCTAATGCTTCTTAAAACGCGATATCGCATCTCACTGCTATGTTTCATTAGAAGATATAATATTCATTGCGAAGTGTCATGTATATCTCGTATTCACATCAAAAGAATGTAAATGCGACACTTCCATGCTAGGAAATAGCGTTTGCAGATGTCTACGTATCGCAGCAATAGAGTTCCAATGCTTCCTAAAACGCGATATCGCATCACTCTTCTATGTTTCATGATATGGTATAATATTCATTACGAAGTGTCATGTATACCTCGTATTCACTTCAAAAGAATGTAAATGCGACACTTCCATGCTAGGAAATAGCGTTTGCAGATGTCTACGTATCGCAGCAATAGAGATCCAATGCTTCCTAAAACGCGATATCGCATCACTCTTCTATGTTTCATGATAAGGTATAATATTCATTACGAAGTGTCATGTATACCACGTATTCACTTCAAATGAATGTAAATGCGACACTTCCATGCTCGGAAAATTGCGTTTGCAGATGCCTACGTATCGTAGCAATAGAGTTCTAATGCTTCCTAAAACGCGATATCGCATCTCACTGCTATGTTTCATGATAAGATATAATATTCATTGCGAAGTGTCATGTATACCTCGTATTCACTTCAAAAGAATGTAAATGCGACACTTCCATGCTAGGAAATAGCGTTTGCAGATGTCTACGTATCGCAGCAATAGAGTTCCAATGCTTCCTAAAACGCGATATCGCATATCTCTTCTATGTTTCACGATAAGGTATAATATTCATAGCGAAGCGTCATGTATACCTCGTATTCACTTCAAAAGAATGTAAATGCGACACTTCCATGCTAGGAAATAGCGTTTGCAGATGTCTACGTATCGCAGCAATAGAGATCCAATGCTTCCTAAAACGCGATATCGCATCACTCTTCTATGTTTCATGATAAGGTATAATATTCATTACGAAGTGTCATGTATACCACGTATTCACTTCAAATGAATGTAAATGCGACACTTCCATGCTAGGAAAATTGCGTTTGCAGATGTCTACGTATCGTAGCAATAGGGTTCTAATGCTTCCTAAAACGCGATATCGCATCTCACTGCTATGTCTCATGATAAGGTATAATATTCATTGCGAAGCGTCATGTATACCTCGTATTCACTTCAAATGAATGTAAATGCGACACTTCCATGCTAGGAAATAGCGTTTGCAGATGTCTACGTATCGTAGCAATAGAGTTCTAATGCTTCTTAAAACGCGATATCGCATCTCACTGCTATGTTTCATGAGAAGATATAATATTCATTATGGAGTGTTATGTATACCTCGTACTCACTTCAAAAGAATGTAAATGCGACCCTTCCATCCTAGGAAATAGCGTTTGCAGATGTCTACGTATCGTAGCAATAAAGTTCTAGTGCTTCTCAGAACGCGATATCGCATCTCACTGCTATGTTTCATTAGAAGATATAATATTCATTGCGAAGTGTCATGTATATCTCGTATTCACACCAAAAGAATGTAAATGCGACACTTCCATGCTAGGAAATAGCGTTTGCAGATGTCTACGTATCGCAGCAATAGAGTTCCAATGCTTCCTAAAACGCGATATCGCATCACTCTTCTATGTTTCATGATATGGTATAATACTCATTACGAAGTGTCATGTATACCTCGTATTCACTTCAAATGAATGTAAATGCGACACTTCCATGCTAGGAAATAGCGTTTGCAGATGCCTACGTATCGTAGCAATAGAGTACTAATGCTTCTTAAAACGCGATATCGCATCTCACTGCTATGTTTCATGATAAGATATAATATTCATTGCGAAGTGTCATGTATACCTCGTATTCACTTCAAAGGAATGTAAATGCGACACTTCCATGCTAGGAAATAGCGTTTGCAGATGTCTACGTATCGCAGCAATAGAGTTCCAATGCTTCCTAAAACGCGATATCGCATATCTCTTCTATGTTTCACGATAAGGTATAATATTCATTGCGAAGTGTCATGTATACCTCGTATTCACTTCAAAAGAATGTAAATGCGACACTTCCATGCTAGGAAATAGCGTTTGCAGATGTCTACGTATCGCAGCAATAGAGATCCAGTGCTTCCTAAAACGCGATATCGCATTACTGTTCTATGTTTCATGATAAGGTATAATATTCATTTCGAAGTGTCATGTACACCTCGTATTCACTTCAAATGAATGTAAATGCGACACTTCCATGCTAGGAAATAGCGTTTGCAGATGTCTGCGTATCGTAGCAATAGAGTTCTAATGCTTCTTAAAACGAGATGTCGCAACTCATTCCTATGTTTCATGATAAGGTATAATATTCATTGCGAAGTGTCATGTATACCTCGTATTCACTTCAAAAGAATGTAAATGCGACACTTCCATGCTAGGAAATAGCGTTTGCAGATGTCTACGTATCGTAGCAATAGAGTTCTAATGCTTCTCAAAACGCGATATAGCACCTCATTCCTATGTTTCATGATAAGATATAATATTCATTGCGAAGTGTCATGTATACCTCGTATTCACTTCAAAAGAATGTAAATGCGACACTTCCATGCTAGGAAATAGCGTTTGCAGATGTCTACGTATCGCAGCAATAGAGATCCAATGCTTCCTAAAACGCGATATCGCATCACTCTTCTATGTTTCATGATAAGGTATAATATTCATTACGAAGTGTCATGTATACCACGTATTCACTTCAAATGAATGTAAATGCGACACTTCCGTGCTAGGAAAATTGCGTTTGCAGATGTCTACGTATCGTAGCAATAGAGTTCTAATGCTTCCTAAAACGCGATATCGCATCTCACTGCTATGTTTCATGATAAGGTATAATATTCATTGCGAAGCGTCATGTATACCTCGTATTCACTTCGAAAGAATGTAAATGCGACACTTCCATGCTAGGAAATAGCGTTTGCAGATGTCTACGTATCGCAGCAATAGAGTTCCAATGCTTTCTAAAACGCGATATCGCATATCTCTTCTATGTTTCACGATAAGGTATAATATTCATTGCGAAATGTCATGTATACCTCGTACTCGCTTCAAAAGAATGTAGATGCGACACTTCCATGCTAGGAAATAGCGTTTGCAGATGTCTACGTATCGCAGCAATAGAGATCCAATGCTTCCTAAAACGCGATATCGCATTACTGTTCTATGTTTCATGATAAGGTATAATATTCATTTCGAAGTGTCATGTATACCTCGTATTCACTTCAAATGAATGTAAATGCGACACTTCCATGCTAGGAAATAGCGTTTGCAGATGTCTGCGTATCGTAGCAATAGAGTTCTAATGCTTCTTAAAGCGAGATGTCGCAACTCATTCCTATGTTTCATGATAAGATATAATATTCATTGCGAAGTGTCATGTATACCTCGTATTCTCTTCAAAAGAATGTAAATGCGACACTTCCATGCTAGGAAATAGCGTTTGCAGATGTCTACGTATCGTAGCAATAGAGTTCTAATGCTTCTCAAAACGCGATATAGCACCTCATTCCTATGTTTCATGATAAGATATAATATTCATTGCGAAGTGTCATGTATACCTCGTATTCACTTCAAAAGAATGTAAATGCGACACTTCCATGCTAGGAAATAGCGTTTGCAGATGTCTACGTATCGCAGCAATAGAGATCCAATGCTTCCTAAAACGCGATATCGCATCACTCTTCTATGTTTCATGATAAGGTATAATATTCATTACGAAGTGTCATGTATACCACGTATTCACTTCAAATGAATGTAAATGCGACACTTCCATGCTAGGAAAATTGCGTTTGCAGATGTCTACGTATCGTAGCAATAGAGTTCTAATGCTTCCTAAAACGCGATATCGCATCTCACTGCTATGTTTCATGATAAGGTATAATATTCATTGCGAAGCGTCATGTATACCTCGTATTCACTTCAAATGAATGTAAATGCGACACTTCCATGCTAGGAAATAGCGTTTGCAGAAGTCTGCGTATCGTAGCAATAGAGTACTAATGCTTCTTAAAACGCGATATCGCATCTCACTGCTATGTTTCATGATAAGATATAATATTCATTGCGAAGTGTCATGTATACCTCGTATTCACTTCGAAAGAATGTAAATGCGACACTTCCATGCTAGGAAATAGCGTTTGCAGATGTCTACGTATCGCAGCAATAGAGTTCCAATGCTTTCTAAAACGCGATATCGCATATCTCTTCTATGTTTCACGATAAGGTATAATATTCATTGCGAAGTGTCATGTATACCTCGTATTCACTTCAAAAGAATGTAGATGCGACACTTCCATGCTAGGAAATAGCGTTTGCAGATGTCTACGTATCGCAGCAATAGAGATCCAATGCTTCCTAAAACGCGATATCGCATTACTGTTCTATGTTTCATGATAAGGTATAATATTCATTTCGAAGTGTCATGTATACCTCGTATTCACTTCAAATGAATGTAAATGCGACACTTCCATGCTAGGAAATAGCGTTTGCAGATGTCTGCGTATCGTAGCAATAGAGTTCTAATGCTTCTTAAAGCGAGATGTCGCAACTCATTCCTATGTTTCATGATAAGATATAATATTCATTGCGAAGTGTCATGTATACCTCGTATTCACTTCAAAAGAATGTAAATGCGACACTTCCATGCTAGGAAATAGCGTTTGCAGATGTCTACGTATCGTAGCAATAGAGTTCTAATGCTTCTCAAAACGCGATATAGCACCTCATTCCTATGTTTCATGATAAGATATAATATTCATTGCGAAGTGTCATGTATACCTCGTATTCACTTCAAAAGAATGTAAATGCGACACTTCCATGCTAGGAAATAGCGTTTGCAGATGTCTACGTATCGCAGCAATAGAGATCCAATGCTTCCTAAAACGCGATATCGCATCACTCTTCTATGTTTCATGATAAGGTATAATATTCATTACGAAGTGTCATGTATACCACGTATTCACTTCAAATGAATGTAAATGCGACACTTCCATGCTAGGAAAATTGCGTTTGCAGATGTCTACGTATCGTAGCAATAGAGTTCTAATGCTTCCTAAAACGCGATATCGCATCTCACTGCTATGTTTCATGATAAGGTATAATATTCATTGCGAAGCGTCATGTATACCTCGTATTCACTTCAAATGAATGTAAATGCGACACTTCCATGCTAGGAAATAGCGTTTGCAGAAGTCTGCGTATCGTAGCAATAGAGTACTAATGCTTCTTAAAACGCGATATCGCATCTCACTGCTATGTTTCATGATAAGATATAATATTCATTGCGAAGTGTCATGTATACCTCGTATTCACTTCGAAAGAATGTAAATGCGACACTTCCATGCTAGGAAATAGCGTTTGCAGATGTCTACGTATCGCAGCAATAGAGTTCCAATGCTTTCTAAAACGCGATATCGCATCTCACTGCTATGTTTCATGATAAGGTATAATATTCATTGCGAAGCGTCATGTATACCTCGTATTCACTTCAAATGAATGTAAATGCGACACTTCCATGCTAGGAAATAGCGTTTGCAGATGTCTACGTATCGTAGCAATAGAGTTCTAATGCTTCTTAGAACGCGATATCGCATCTCACTTCTATGTTTCATGATAAGATATAATATTCATTGCGAAGTGTCATGTATACCTCGTATTCACTTCAAAAGAACGTAAATAAGACACTTCCATGCTAGGAAATAGCGTTTGCAGATGTCTACGTATCACAGCAATAGAGTAATAATGCTTCTTAAAACGAGATGTCGTATTTCATTTCTATGTTCCGTAATAAGATATAATATTCATTGTGTAATGTTATGTATACCTTGTATTCACTTCAGTGGAATGTAAGTGCGAAATTTCCTTGCTAGGAAATAGCGTTTGCAGATGTCTACGTATCGTAGCAATAGAGTTCTAATGCTTCTTAAAACGCGATATCGCATCTCACTGCTATGTTTCATGAGAAGATATAATATTCATTGCGAAGTGTCATGTATATCTCGTATTCACATCAAAAACATGTAAATGCGACACTTCCATGCTAGGAAATAGCGTTTGCAGATGTGTACGTATGGCAGCAATAGAGTTCCAATGCTTCCTAAAACGCGATATAGCTCCTCATTCCTATGTTTCATGATATGATATAATATTCATTGCGAAGTGTCATGTATACCTCGTATTCACTTCAAAAGAACGTAAATAAGACACTTCCATGCTAGGAAATAGCGTGTGCAGATGTCTACGTATCGTAGCAATAGAGTTCTAATGCTTCTTAGAACGCGATATCGCATCTCACTTCTATGTTTCATGATAAGATATAATATTCATTGCGAAGTGTCATGTATACCTCATATTCACTTCAAAAGAATGTAAATGCGACACTTCCATGCTAGGAAATAGCGTTTTGCAGATGTCTACGTATCGTAGCAATAGAGTTCTAATGCTTCTTAAAACGCGATATCGCATCTCACATCTATGTTTCATGATAAGATATAATATTCATTGCGAAGTGTCATGTATACCTCGTATTCACTTCAAAAGAACGTAAATGCGACACTTCCATGCTAGGAAAATTGCGTTTGCAGATGTCTATCTATCGTAGCAATAGAGTTTTAATGCTTCCTAAAACGCGATATCGCATCTCACTGCTATGTTTCATGATAAGGTATAATATTCATTGCGAAGCGTCATGTATACCTCGTATTCACTTCAAATGAATGTAAATGCGACACTTCCATGCTAGGAAATAGCGTTTTGCAGATGTCTACGTATCGTAGCAATAGAGTTCTAATGCTTCTTAAAACGCGATATCGCATCTCACATCTATATTTCATGATAAGATATAATATTCATTGCGAAGTGTCATGTATACCTCGTATTCACTTCAAAAGAACGTAAATAAGACACTTCCATGCTAGGAAATAGCGTTTGCAGATGTCTACGTATCACAGCAATAGAGTAATAATGCTTCTTAAAACGAGATGTCGTATTTCATTTCTATGTTCCGTAATAAGATATAATATTCATTGTGTAATGTTATGTATACCTTGTATTCACTTCAGTGGAATGTAAGTGCGAAATTTCCTTGCTAGGAAATAGCGTTTGCAGATGTCTACGTATCGTAGCAATAGAGTTCTAATGCTTCTTAAAACGCGATATCGCATCTCACTGCTATGTTTCATGAGAAGATATAATATTCATTGCGAAGTGTCATGTATATCTCGTATTCACATCAAAAACATGTAAATGCGACACTTCCATGCTAGGAAATAGCGTTTGCAGATGTGTACGTATCGCAGCAATAGAGTTCCAATGCTTCCTAAAACGCGATATAGCTCCTCATTCCTATGTTTCATGATAAGATATAATATTCATTGCGAAGTGTCATGTATACCTCGTATTCACTTCAAAAGAACGTAAATAAGACACTTCCATGCTAGGAAATAGCGTGTGCAGATGTCTACGTATCGTAGCAATAGAGTTCTAATGCTTCTTAGAACGCGATATCGCATCTCACTTCTATGTTTCATGATAAGATATAATATTCATTGCGAAGTGTCATGTATACCTCATATTCACTTCAAAAGAATGTAAATGCGACACTTCCATGCTAGGAAATAGCGTTTTGCAGATGTCTACGTATCGTAGCAATAGAGTTCTAATGCTTCTTAAAACGCGATATCGCATCTCACATCTATGTTTCATGATAAGATATAATATTCATTGCGAAGTGTCATGTATACCTCGTATTCACTTCAAAAGAACGTAAATAAGACACTTCCATGCTAGGAAATAGCGTTTTCAGATGTCTACGTATCACAGCCATAGAGTACTAATGCTTCTTAAAACGAGATGTCGTATTTCATTTCTATGTTCCGTAATAAGATATAATATTCATTGTGTAATGTTATGTATACCTTGTATTCACTTCAGTGGAATGTAAGTGCGAAATTTCCTTGCTAGGAAATAGCGTTTGCAGATGTCTACGTATCGTAGCAATAGAGTTCTAATGCTTCTTAAAACGCGATATCGCATCTCACTGCTATGTTTCATGAGAAGATATAATATTCATTGCGAAGTGTCATGTATATCTCGTATTCACATCAAAAACATGTAAATGCGACACTTCCATGCTAGGAAATAGCGTTTGCAGATGTCTACGTATCGCAGCAATAGAGTTCCAATGCTTCCTAAAACGCGATATCGCATCTCTCTTCTATGTTTCATGAGAAGATATAATATTCATTATGGAGTGTTATGTATACCTCGTACTCACTTCAAAAGAATGTAAATGCGACCCTTCCATCCTAGGAAATAGCGTTTGCAGATGTCTACGTATCGTAGCAATAGAGTTCTAGTGCTTCTTAGAAGGCGATATCGCATCTCACTTTTATGGTTCATGATATGATATAATATTCATTGCGAAGTTTCATGTATACCACGTATTCACTTCAAAAGAACGTAAATAAGACACTTCCATGCTAGGAAATAGCGTTTGCAGATGTTTACGTATCGTAGCAATAGAGCTCTAATGCTTCTCAAAACGCGATATAGCACCTCATTCCTACGTTTCATGATAAGATATAATATTCATTGCGAAGTGTCATGTATACCTCGTATTCACTTCAAAAGAATGTAAATGCGACACTTCCATGCTAGGAAATAGGGTTTGCAGATGTCTACGTATCGTAGCAATAGAGTTCTAATGCTTCTCAAAACGCGATATAGCACCTCATTCCTATGTTTCATGATGAGATATAATATTCATTGCGAAGTGTCACGTATACCTCGTATTCACTTCAAAAGAATGTAAATGCGATACTTCCATGCTAGGAAATAGCGTTTGCAGATGTCTACGTATCGCAGCAATAGAGATCCAATGCTTCTTAAATCGCGATATCGCATCACTCTTCTATGTTTCATGATAAGGTATAATATTCATTACGAAGTGTCATGTATACCTCGTATTCACTTCAAATGAATGTAAATGCGACACTTCCATGCTAGGAAATAGCGTTTGCAGATGTCTACGTATCGTAGAGTTCTAGTGCTTCTTAGAACGCGATATCGCATCTCACTTCTATGTTTCATGATAAGATATAATATTCATTGCGAAGTGTCATGTATACCTCGTATTCACTTCAAAAGAATGTAAATGCGACAGTTCCATGCTAGGAAGTGGCGTTTGCAGATGTCTACGTCTCGTAGCAATAGGGTTCTAATGCTTCTTAAAATGCGATATCGCATCACACTTCTCTGTTTCATGATAAGATATAATATTCATTTGAAGTGTCATGTATACCTCGATTTCACTTCACAAGAATGTAAATGCGACTCTTCCTTGCAAGGAAATATTGTTTGCAGATGTCTACGTATCACAGCAATAGAGTACTAATGCTTCTTAAAACGCGATATCGCATCTCACTGCTATGTTTCATGATAAGATATAATATTCATTGCGAAGTGTCATGTATACCTCGTATTCACTTCAAAAGAATGTAAATGCGACACTTCCATGCTAGGAAATAGCGTTTGCAGATGTCTACGTATCGTAGCAATAGATTTCTAATGCTTCTCAAAACTCGATATAGCACCTCATTCCTATGTTTCATGATAAGATATAATATTCATTGCGAAGTGTCATGTATATCTCGTATTCACATCAAAAGAATGTAAATGCGACACTTCCATGCTAGGAAATAGCGTTTGCAGATGTCTACGTATTGCAGCAACAGAGTTCCAATGCTTCCTAAAACGCGATATCGCATCTCTCTTCTATGTTTCATGAGAAGATATAATATTCATTATGGAGTGTTATGTATACCTCGTACTCACTTCAAAAGAATGTAAATGCGACCCTTCCATCCTAGGAAATAGCGTTTGCAGATTTCTACGTATCGTAGCAATAGATTTCTAATGCTTCTCAAAACGCGATATAGCACCTCATTCCTATGTTTCATGATAAGCTATAATATTCATTGCGAAGTGTCATGTATATCTCGTATTCACTTCAAAAGAATGTAAATGCGACACTTCCATGCTAGGAAATAGCGGTTGCGGATGTCTACGTATCGCAGCAATAGAGTTCCAATGCTTCCTAAAACGCGATATCGCATCTCACTTCTATGTTTCATGATAAGATATAATATTCATTGCGAAGTGTCATGTATACCTCGTATTCACTTCAAAAGAATGTAAATGCGACAGTTCCATGCTAGGAAGTGGCGTTTGCAGATGTCTACGTATCACAGCAATAGAGTACTAATGCTTCTTAAAACGCGATATCGCATCTCACTGCTATGTTTCATGATAAGATATAATATTCATTGCGAAGTGTCATGTATACCTCGTATTCACTTCAAAAGAATGTAAATGCGACACTTCCATGCTAGGAAGTAGCGTTTGCAGATGTCTACGTATCGTAGCAATAGGTTTCTAATGCTTCTTAAAATGCGATATCGCATCACACTTCTATGTTTCATGATAAGATATAATATTCATTGCGAAATGTCATGTATACCTCGTATTCACTTCAAATGAACGTAAATAAGACACTTCCATGCTAGGAAATAGCGTTTGCAGATGTCTACGTATCGTAGCAATAGAGTTCTAATGCTTCTTAGAACGCGACATCGCATCTCTCTTCTATGTTTCATGATAAGATATAATATTCATTATGGAGTGTTATGTATACCTCGTACTCACTTCAAAAGAATGTAAATGCGACCCTTCCATGCTAGGAAATAGCCTTTGCAGATGTCTACGTATCTTAGCTATAGAGTTCTAATGCTTCTCAAAACGCGATATAGCACCTCATTCCTATGTTTCATGATAAGATATAATATTCATTGCGAAGTGTCATGTATACCTCGTATTCACTTCAAAAGAATGTAAATGCGACACTTCCATGCTAGGAAATAGCGTTTTCAGATGTCTACGTATCGCAGCAATAGAGTTCCAATGCTTCCTAAAACGCGATATCGCATCACTCTTCTATGTTTCATGATAAGGTATAATATTCATTACGAAGTGTCATGTATATCTCGTATTCACTTCAAATGAATGTAAATGCGACACTTCCATGCTAGGAAATAGCGTTTGCAGATGTCTACGTATCGTAGCAATAGAGTTCTAATGCTTCTTAAAACGCGATATCGCATCTCACTGCTATGTTTCATGATAAGATATAATATTCATTGCGAAGTGTCATGTATACCTCGTATTCACTTCAAAAGAATGTAAATGCGACACTTCCATGCTAGGAAATAGCGTTTGCAGATGTCTACGTATCGTAGCAATAGATTTCTAATGCTTCTTAGAACGCGATATCGCATCTCACTTCTATGTTTCATGATAAGATATAATATTCAGTGCGAAGTGTCATGTACACCTCGTATTCACTTCTATCGAATGTAAATGCGACACTTCCATGCTAGGAAATAGCGTTTGCAGATGTCTACGTGTCGTAGCAATAGAGTTCTAATGCTTCTAAAAACGCGATATCGCATCTCACTGCTATGTTTCATGATAAGATATAATATTCATTGCGAAGTGTCATGCATATCTCGTATTCACTTCAAAAGAATGTAAATGCGACCCTTCCATGCTAGGAAATAGCCTTTGCAGATGTCTACGTATCGTAGCAATAGAGTTCTAATGCTTCTCAAAACGCGATATAGCACCTCATTCCTATGTTTCATGATAAGCTATAATATTCATTGCAAAGTGTCATGTATATCTCGTATTCACTTAAAAAGAATGTAAATGCGACACTTCCCTGCTAGGAAATATTGTTTGCAGATGTCTACGTATCACAGCAATGGAGTACTAATGCTTCTTAAAACGAGATGTCGTATTTCACTCCTATGTTTCATGATAAGGTATAATATTCATAGCGAAGTGTCATGTATACCTCGTATTCACTTCAAATGAATGTAAATGCGACACTTCCATGCTAGGAAATAGCGTTTGCAGATGTCTACGTATCGTAGCAATAGAGTTCTAATGCTTCTTAAAACGCGATATCGCATCTCACTGCTATGTTTCATGATAAGTTATAATATTCATTATGGAGTGTTATGTATACCTCGTACTCACTTCAAAAGAAAGTAAATGCGACCCTTCCATGCTAGGGAATAGCCTTTGCAGATGTCTACGTATCGTAGCAATAGAGTTCTAATGCTTCTTAAAACGCGATATCGCATCTCACTGCTATGTTTCATGATAAGATATAATATTCATTATGGAGTGTTATGTATACCTCGTACTCACTTCAAAAGAATGTAAATGCGACCCTTCCATGCTAGGAAATAGACTTTGCAGATGTCTACGTATCGCAACAATAGAGTTTTAATGCTTCCTAAAACGCGATATCGCACCTCTCTTCTATGTTTCATGATAAGGTATAATATTCATTGCGAAGTGCCATGTATACCACGTATTCACTTCAAAAGAATGTAAATGCGACACTTCCTTGCTAGGAAATATTGTTTGCAGATGTCTACGTATCACAGCAATGGAGTACTAATGCTTCTTAAAACGAGATGTCGTATTTCACTCCTATGTTTCATGATAAGGTATAATATTCATAGCGAAGTGTCATGTATACCTCGTATTCACTTCAAATGAATGTAAATGCGACACTTCCATGCTAGGAAATAGCGTTTGCAGATGTCTACGTATCGTAGCAATAGAGTTCTAATGCTTCTTAAAACGCGATATCGCATCTCACTGCTATGTTTCATGATAAGTTATAATATTCATTATGGAGTGATATGTATACCTCGTACTCACTTCAAAAGAAAGTAAATGCGACCCTTCCATGCTAGGGAATAGCCTTTGCAGATGTCTACGTATCGTAGCAATAGAGTTCTAATGCTTCTTAAAACGCGATATCGCATCTCACTGCTATGTTTCATGATAAGATATAATATTCATTATGGAGTGATATGTATACCTCGTACTCACTTCAAAAGAAAGTAAATGCCACACTTCCATGCTAGGAAATAGCGTTTGCAGATGTCTACGTATCACAGCAATAGAGTACTAATGCTTCTTAAAACGAGATGTCGTATTTCATTTCTATGTTTCGTAATAAGGTATAATATTCATTGTGTAATGTTATGTATACCTCGTATTCACTTCAGTGGAATGTAAGTGCGAAATTTCCTTGCTAGGAAATAGAGTTTGCAGATGTCTACGTATATAGGCAATAGAGTTCTAATGCTTCTCAAAACTCGATATAGCACCTCATTCCTATGTTTCATGATAAGATATAATATTCATTGCGAAGTGTCATGTATATCTCGTATTCACATCAAAAGAATGTAAATGCGACACTTCCATGCTAGGAAATAGGGTCTGCAGATGTCTACGTATCGTAGCAATAGAGTTCTAATGCTTCTCAAAACGCGATATAGCACCTCATTCCTATGTTTCATGATGAGATGTAATATTCATTGCGAAGTGTCACGTATACCTCGTATTCACTTCAAAAGAATGTAAATGCGATACTTCCATGCTAGGAAATAGCGTTTGCAGATGTCTACGTATCGCAGCAATAGAGATCCAATGCTTCCTAAAACGCGATATCGCATCACTCTTCTATGTTTCATGATAAGGTATAATATTCATTACGAAGTGTCATGTATACCTCGTATTCACTTCAAATGAATGTAAATGCGACACTTCCATGCTAGGAAATAGCGTTTGCAGATGTCTACGTATCGTAGAGTTCTAGTGCTTCTTAGAACGCGATATCGCATCTCACTTCTATGTTTCATGATAAGATATAATATTCATTGCGAAGTGTCATGTATACCTCGTATTCACTTCAAAAGAATGTAAATGCGACACTTCCATGCTAGGAAGTGGCGTTTGCAGATGTCTACGTATCGTAGCAATAGGGTTCTAATGCTTCTTAAAATGCGATATTGCATCACACATCTATGTTTCATGATAAGATATAATATTCATTTGAAGTGTCATGTATACCTCGATTTCACTTCACAAGAATGTAAATGCGACACTTCCTTGCAAGGAAATATTGTTTGCAGATGTCTACGTATCACAGCAATAGAGTACTAATGCTTCTTAAAACGAGATGTCGTATTTAATTTCTATGTTTCGTAATAAGATATAATATTCATTGTGTAATGTTATGTATACCTCGTATTCACTTCAGTGGAATGTAAGTGCGAAATTTCCTTGCTAGGAAATAGAGTTTGCAGATGTCTACGTATATAGGCAATAGAGTTCTAATGCTTCTCAAAACTCGATATAGCACCTCATTCCTATGTTTCATGATAAGATATAATATTCATTGCGAAGTGTCATGTATATCTCGTATTCACATCAAAAGAATGTAAACGCGACACTTCCATGCTAGGAAATAGCGTTTGCAGATGTCTACGTATCGCAGCAATAGAGTTCCAATGCTTCCTAAAACGCGATATCGCATCTCTCTTCTATGTTTCATGAGAAGGTATAATATTCATTGCGAAGCGTCATGTATACCTCGTATTCACTTCAAATGAATGTAAATGCGACACTTCCTTGCTAGGAAATAGCGTTTGCAGATGTCTACGTATCGTAGCAATAGAGTTCTAATGCTTCCTAAAACGCGATATCGCATCTCACTGCTATGTTTCATGATAAGGTATAATATTCATTGCGAAGCGTCATGTATACCTCGTATTCACTTCAAATGAATGTAAATGCGACACTTCCATGCTAGGAAATAGCGTTTGCAGATGTCTACGTATCGCAGCAATAGAGTTCTAATGCTTCCTAAAACGCGATATCGCATCTCTCTTCTATGTTTCATGATAAGGTATAATATTCATTGAAAGTGTCATGTATACAGCGTATTCACTTCAAGTGAATGTAAATGCGACACTTCCATGCTAGGAAATAGCTTCTGCAGATGTCTACGTATCGTAGCAATAGAGTTCTAATGCTTCTTAAAACGCGATATCGCATCTCACTGCTATGTTTCATGAGAAGATATAATATTCATTGCGAAGTGTCATGTATATCTCGTATTCACATCAAAAGAATGTAAATGCGACACTTCCATGCTAGGGAATAGCGTTTGCAGATGTCTACGTATCGCAGCAATAGAGTTCCAATGCTTCCTAAAACGCGATATCGCATCACTCTTCTATGTTTCATGATAAGGTATAATATTCATAGCGAAGTGTCATGTATACCTCGTATTCACTTCAAATGAATGTAAATGCGACACTTCCATGCTAGGAAATAGCGTTTGCAGATGTCTACGTATCGTAGCAATAGAGTTCTAGTGCTTCTAAAAACGCGATATAGCACCTCATTCCTATGTTTCATGATAAGATATAATATTCATTGCGAAGTGTCATGTATACCTCGATTTCTCTTCACAAGAATGTAAATGCGACACTTCCTTGCTAGGAAATAGCGTTTGCAGATGTCTACGTATCGCAGCAATAGAGTTCCAATGCTTCCTTAAACGCGATATCGCATCTCCCTTCTATGTTTCATGATAAGGTATAATATTGATTGCGATGTGTCATGTATATCTCGTATTCACATCAAAAGAATGTAAATGCGACACTACCATGCTAGGAAATAGCGTTTGCAGATGTCTACGTATCGTAGCAATAGAGTTCTAATGCTTCTTAAAACGAGATGCCTCATTTCATTTCTATGTTCCGTGATAAGATATAATATTCATTGTGAAGTGTCATGTATACCTCGTATTCACTTCAAATGAATGTAAATGCGACACTTCCATGCTAGGAAGTAGCGGTTGCAGATGTCTACGTATCGTAGCAATAGAGCTGCAATGCTTCCTAAAACGCGATATCGCATCTCCCTTCTATGTTTCATGGTAAGGTATAATATTCATTGCGAAGTGTCATGTATACCTCGTAGTCACATCAAAAGAATGTAAATGCGACACTTCCATGCTAGGAAATAGCGTTTGCAGATGTCTACGTATCGTAGCAATAGAGTTCTATTACTTCTCAAAATGCGATATGGCACCTCATTCCTATGTTTCATGATAAGATATAATATTCATTGCGAAGTGTCATGTATATCTCGTATTCACTTCAAACGAATGTAAATGCGACACTTCCATGCTAGGAAATAGCGTTTGCAGATGTCTACGTGTCGTAGCAATAGAGTTCTAATGTCTCTCAAAACGCGTAATCGCATCTCATTTCTATGTTTCATGACAAGATAAAATATTCATTGCGAAGTGTCATATATTCCTCGTATTCACATGTAAAGAATGTAAATGCGACACTTCCTTGCTATGTAATAGCGTTTGCAAATGTCTACGTATCGAAGCAATAGAGTTCTAAAGCTTCTTAAAACACGATATCGCATCTCATTTCTTTGTTTCATGATAAGATCTATTATTCATTGCGAAGTGTCACTTGTACCTCGTATTCACTTCAAAGGAATGTAAATGCGACACTTCCTTGCTAGGAAATAGCGTTTGCAGATGTCTTCGTATCGTAGAAATAGATTTCTGACACTTCTTAAAACGCGATATCGCATCTCATTTCTATGTTTCACGATAAGATCTATTATTCATTGCGAAGTGTCACTTATACCTCGTATTCACTTCAAATGTATGTAAATGCGACTCTTCCTTGCTGGGAAATAACGATTGCAGATGACTACGTATCGAAACAATAGTGTACTAATGCTTCTTAAAACGAGATGTCGCATCTCATTTCTATGTTTCATGATAAGATATAATTTTCATTGCCAAGTAGCATGTATACCTCGCTTACACTTCAAATGAATGTAAATGCCACACTTCCTTGCTAGGTAATAGCGTTTCCAGATGACCATGTATCGAAGGATTAGAGTTCTACTGCTTCTTAAAGCGCGATATTGCATCTCAATTCTATGTTTCAAAATAGGATATAATATTCCTTGCAAAGTGTTACGTATACCTCGTCTACACTCCAAAAGAATGTAAATGCCACACATCCTTGCTAGGAAATGCGTTACCAGATGTCTACGTATCGAAGCAATGGAGTTGTAATGATTCCTTAAACGCGATATCGCATATCAATTCTATGTTTCATGATAGGATGGAATATTCACTGCGAAGTGTTACGTATACCCCGTCTGCACTTCACAAGAATATACATGCCGCACGTCCTAGCTAAGAAATGACGTTTCTAGATGTCCACATATCGAAGCAATAGAGTTCTAATGTCTCTTATATCGCGATATCGCATCTCATTTCTATGTTTCATGACATGATACAGTAGTCATTGCGAATTGTTATGTATATCTCGTCTACACACGAAAAGATTGTAAATGCACCATTTCTTTGCTAGGAATTAGCGTTTCCAGATGTCCACATATCGAAGCAATAGTTTTCTAATGCTTCTTATATCGCGATATCGCATCTAATTTCTATGTTTCATGATAAGATATAATATTCATTGCGAAGAGTCATGTATAGCTCGTATTCACTTCAGAAGAATGTAAATGCGACACCTCCTTGCTAGGATATAGCGTTTGCAGATGTCGACGTATCGTAGCAATACAGTTCTAATGCTTCCCAAAACGACATATCGCATCTCCTTTCTATGTTTCATGATAAGATATAATATTCATTGCGATGTGTTATGTATACTTCGTATTCACTTCAAAAGAATGTAAATGCGATACTTCCATGCTAGGAAATAGCGTTTGCAGATGTCTACGTATCGCAGCAATAGAGATCCAATGCTTCCTAAAACGCGATATCGCATCACTCTTCTATGTTTCATGATAAGGTATAATATTCATTACGAAGTGTCATGTATACCTCGTATTCACTTCAAATGAATGTAAATGCGACACTTCCATGCTAGGAAATAGCGTTTGCAGATGTCTACGTATCGTAGAGTTCTAGTGCTTCTTAGAACGCGATATCGCATCTCACTTCTATGTTTCATGATAAGATATAATATTCATTGCGAAGTGTCTTGTATACCTCGTATTCACTTCAAAAGAATGTAAATGCGACACTTCCATGCTAGGAAGTGGCGTTTGCAGATGTCTACGTATCGTAGCAATAGGGTTCTAATGCTTCTTAAAATGCGATATTGCATCACACATCTATGTTTCATGATAAGATATAATATTCATTTGAAGTGTCATGTATACCTCGATTTCACTTCACAAGAATGTAAATGCGACACTTCCTTGCAAGGAAATATTGTTTGCAGATGTCTACGTATCACAGCAATAGAGTACTAATGCTTCTTAAAACGAGATGTCGTATTTCATTTCTATGTTTCGTAATAAGATATAATATTCATTGTGTAATGTTATGTATACCTCGTATTCACTTCAGTGGAATGTAAGTGCGAAATTTCCTTGCTAGGAAATAGAGTTTGCAGATGTCTACGTATATAGGCAATAGAGTTCTAATGCTTCTCAAAACTCGATATAGCACCTCATTCCTATGTTTCATGATAAGATATAATATTCATTGCGAAGTGTCATGTATATCTCGTATTCACATCAAAAGAATGTAAACGCGACACTTCCATGCTAGGAAATAGCGTTTGCAGATGTCTACGTATCGCAGCAATAGAGTTCCAATGCTTCCTAAAACGCGATATCGCATCTCTCTTCTATGTTTCATGAGAAGGTATAATATTCATTGCGAAGCGTCATGTATACCTCGTATTCACTTCAAATGAATGTAAATGCGACACTTCCTTGCTAGGAAATAGCGTTTGCAGATGTCTACGTATCGTAGCAATAGAGTTCTAATGCTTCCTAAAACGCGATATCGCATCTCACTGCTATGTTTCATGATAAGGTATAATATTCATTGCGAAGCGTCATGTATACCTCGTATTCACTTCAAATGAATGTAAATGCGACACTTCCATGCTAGGAAATAGCGTTTGCAGATGTCTACGTATCGCAGCAATAGAGTTCTAATGCTTCCTAAAACGCGATATCGCATCTCTCTTCTATGTTTCATGATAAGGTATAATATTCATTGAAAGTGTCATGTATACAGCGTATTCACTTCAAGTGAATGTAAATGCGACACTTCCATGCTAGGAAATAGCTTCTGCAGATGTCTACGTATCGTAGCAATAGAGTTCTAATGCTTCTTAAAACGCGATATCGCATCTCACTGCTATGTTTCATGAGAAGATATAATATTCATTGCGAAGTGTCATGTATATCTCGTATTCACATCAAAAGAATGTAAATGCGACACTTCCATGCTAGGGAATAGCGTTTGCAGATGTCTACGTATCGCAGCAATAGAGTTCCAATGCTTCCTAAAACGCGATATCGCATCACTCTTCTATGTTTCATGATAAGGTATAATATTCATAGCGAAGTGTCATGTATACCTCGTATTCACTTCAAATGAATGTAAATGCGACACTTCCATGCTAGGAAATAGCGTTTGCAGATGTCTACGTATCGTAGCAATAGAGTTCTAGTGCTTCTAAAAACGCGATATAGCACCTCATTCCTATGTTTCATGATAAGATATAATATTCATTGCGAAGTGTCATGTATACCTCGATTTCTCTTCACAAGAATGTAAATGCGACACTTCCTTGCTAGGAAATAGCGTTTGCAGATGTCTACGTATCGCAGCAATAGAGTTCCAATGCTTCCTTAAACGCGATATCGCATCTCCCTTCTATGTTTCATGATAAGGTATAATATTGATTGCGATGTGTCATGTATATCTCGTATTCACATCAAAAGAATGTAAATGCGACACTACCATGCTAGGAAATAGCGTTTGCAGATGTCTACGTATCGTAGCAATAGAGTTCTAATGCTTCTTAAAACGAGATGCCTCATTTCATTTCTATGTTCCGTGATAAGATATAATATTCATTGTGAAGTGTCATGTATACCTCGTATTCACTTCAAATGAATGTAAATGCGACACTTCCATGCTAGGAAGTAGCGGTTGCAGATGTCTACGTATCGTAGCAATAGAGCTGCAATGCTTCCTAAAACGCGATATCGCATCTCCCTTCTATGTTTCATGGTAAGGTATAATATTCATTGCGAAGTGTCATGTATACCTCGTAGTCACATCAAAAGAATGTAAATGCGACACTTCCATGCTAGGAAATAGCGTTTGCAGATGTCTACGTATCGTAGCAATAGAGTTCTATTACTTCTCAAAATGCGATATGGCACCTCATTCCTATGTTTCATGATAAGATATAATATTCATTGCGAAGTGTCATGTATATCTCGTATTCACTTCAAACGAATGTAAATGCGACACTTCCATGCTAGGAAATAGCGTTTGCAGATGTCTACGTGTCGTAGCAATAGAGTTCTAATGTCTCTCAAAACGCGTAATCGCATCTCATTTCTATGTTTCATGACAAGATAAAATATTCATTGCGAAGTGTCATATATTCCTCGTATTCACATGTAAAGAATGTAAATGCGACACTTCCTTGCTATGTAATAGCGTTTGCAAATGTCTACGTATCGAAGCAATAGAGTTCTAAAGCTTCTTAAAACACGATATCGCATCTCATTTCTTTGTTTCATGATAAGATCTATTATTCATTGCGAAGTGTCACTTGTACCTCGTATTCACTTCAAAGGAATGTAAATGCGACACTTCCTTGCTAGGAAATAGCGTTTGCAGATGTCTTCGTATCGTAGAAATAGAGTTCTGACACTTCTTAAAACGCGATATCGCATCTCATTTCTATGTTTCACGATAAGATCTATTATTCATTGCGAAGTGTCACTTATACCTCGTATTCACTTCAAATGTATGTAAATGCGACTCTTCCTTGCTGGGAAATAACGATTGCAGATGACTACGTATCGAAACAATAGTGTACTAATGCTTCTTAAAACGAGATGTCGCATCTCATTTCTATGTTTCATGATAAGATATAATTTTCATTGCCAAGTAGCATGTATACCTCGCTTACACTTCAAATGAATGTAAATGCCACACTTCCTTGCTAGGTAATAGCGTTTCCAGATGACCATGTATCGAAGGATTAGAGTTCTACTGCTTCTTAAAGCGCGATATTGCATCTCAATTCTATGTTTCAAAATAGGATATAATATTCCTTGCAAAGTGTTACGTATACCTCGTCTACACTCCAAAAGAATGTAAATGCCACACATCCTTGCTAGGAAATGCGTTACCAGATGTCTACGTATCGAAGCAATGGAGTTGTAATGATTCTTTAAACGCGATATCGCATATCAATTCTATGTTTCATGATAGGATGGAATATTCACTGCGAAGTGTTACGTATACCCCGTCTGCACTTCACAAGAATATACATGCCGCACGTCCTAGCTAAGAAATGACGTTTCTAGATGTCCACATATCGAAGCAATAGAGTTCTAATGTCTCTTATATCGCGATATCGCATCTCATTTCTATGTTTCATGACATGATACAGTAGTCATTGCGAATTGTTATGTATATCTCGTCTACACTCGAAAAGATTGTAAATGCACCATTTCTTTGCTAGGAAATAGCGTTTCCAGATGTCCACATATCGAAGCAATAGATTTCTAATGCTTCTTATATCGCGATATCGCATCTAATTTCTATGTTTCATGATAAGATATAATATTCATTGCGAAGAGTCATGTATAGCTCGTATTCACTTCAGAAGAATGCAAATGCGACAACTCCTTGCTAGGATATAGCGTTTGCAGATGTCGACGTATCGTAGCAATACAGTTCTAATGCTTCCCAAAGCGAGATATCGCATCTCCTTTCTATGTTTCATGATAAGATATAATATTCATTGCGATGTGTTATGTATACTTCGTATTCACTTCAAAAGAATGTAAATGCGACACTTCCTAGCAAGGAAGTAGCGTTTGCAGATGTCTACGTATAGTAGCAATAGAGTTCTTATGCTTGTCAAAACGCGATATCGCATCTCATTTCTATCTTTCATGATAAGATATAATATTCATTGCGAAGTGTCATGTATACCTCGGATACAGTTCAAAAGAATGTAAATGCCCCACTTCCTAGCTAGGAAATGCGTTTCCAGTTGTCTATGAATCGAAGCATTAGAGCTCTAATGATTCTTAAAACGGGATATCGCATCTCAGTTCTATGTTTCATGATAAGATGTAATATGCATTGCGGAGTGGCATGTATACCTCGTCAACAGTTCAAAAGAATGTTACTGCCACACATCCTTGCTAGGAAATGCGTTTCCAGTTGTCTACGAATCGTAGCATTATAGCTCCAGTGGTTCTTAAAACGCGATTTCGCATCTCAGTTCTATGTTTCATGATAGGGTATAATATTCATTGCGAAGTGTCATGTACACCTCCTCTCCACTTCAAAAGAATGTAAATGCGACACTTCCTTTCAAGGAAATAGCGTTTGCAGAGGTCTATGTATCGTAGCAATAGAGTTCTAACGCCTCTTAAAACGCGATATCGCATCTCATTTCTATGTTTGATGATAAGGTATAATATTCATTGCGAAATGTGATGTATACCTCGTATTCACTCCAAAAGAATGTAAATGCGACTATTGCTTGCTAGGAAATAGGGTCTGCAGATGTCTGCGTATCGTAGAAATAGAGTTCTAATGCTACTTAAATCGCGATATCGCTTCTCTCTTCTATGTTTCATGATATGATATAATATTCATTGCGAAGTGTCATGTATACCTCGTATTCACTTCAAAATAATGCAAATGCGACTACTGCTTGATAGGAAATAGGGTTTGCAGATGTCTACGTATCGTAGCAATAGAGTTCTAATGCTTCTTAAAACGCGATATCGCATCTCTCTCCCATGTTTCATGATAAGATATAATACTCATTGCGAAGTGTCATGTATACCTCGTATTCTCTCCAATCGAATGTAAATGCGACACTTCCTTGCTAGGAAATGGCTTATTCAGATGTCTGCGTATCGTAACAATGGAGATTTAATGCTACTTAAAGCGCGATATCGCATCTCATTTCTATGTTTCGTGATAAGATATAATAATCATTGCGAAGTGTCATGTATACCTCGTATTCACTCTAAAAGAATGTAAATGCAACTATTGCTTGCTAGGAAATGGCGTATTCAGATGTCTACGTATCGTAGCAATAGAGTTCTGATGCTACTTAAATCGCGATATCGCACCTCATATATATGTTTCGTGATAAGATATAATATTCATTGCGAAGTGTCATGTATACCTCGTATTCACTTCAAAAGAATGTAAATGCGACTACTGCTTGATAGGAAATAGGGTTTGCAGATGTCTACGTATCGTAGAAATAGAGTTCTAATGCTTCTTAGATCGCGATATGGCATCTCATTTCTATGTTTTGTAATAAGTTATAATATTCATACCGAAGAGTCATGTAAACCTCGAATTCACTTCAAAAGAATGTAAATGCGACTATTGGTTGCTAGGAAATAGCGATTGCAGATGTCTACGTATCGTAGCAATAGAATTCTAATGCTTCTCAAAGCGCGTTATAGCATCTCATTTCTATGGTTCCTGATGAGATATAATATTCATTGCGAAGTGTAATGTACACCTCGTATTCACTTCAGAAGAATGTAAATGCGACACTTCCATGCTAGGAAATAGCGTATGCAGCTGTCTACGCGTCGAGGCAATAGGGTTCTAATGCTTCTTAAAACGCGATATCGCATCACACTTCTATGTTTCATGATAAGATATAATATTCATTGCGAAGTGTCATGTATGCCTCGTATTCCCTCCAAACGAATGTAAATGCGACACTTCCTTGCTAGGAAATGGCGTATTCAGATGTCTACGTATCGTAGCAATAGAATTCTAATGCTACTTAAGTCGCGATATCGCATCTCCTTTATATGTTTCGTGATAAGATATAATATTCATCGCGAAGTGTCAGGTATACCTCGTAATCACTTCAAAAGAATATAAATGCGACACTTCCATGCTAGGAAATAGCGTCTGCAGATGTCTACGCGTCGAGGCAATAGAGTTCTAATGCTTCTTAAAACGCGATATCGCATCTCAGTTCTATGTTTCATGATAAGATATAATATTCATTGCGAAGTGTCATGTATACCTCGTATTCACTTCAAAAGGATGTAAATGCGACACTTCCTTGCTAGGAAATAGCGTTTCCAGATGACTACGTGTCGAAACAAAGAAGTTCTAATGATTCTTAAAATGCCATATCGCATCTCACTTCTATGTTTCATGATAAGATATAATATTCATTGCGAAGAGTCATGTATACCTCGTATTCACTTCAAAAGAATGTAAATGCGAAACTTCCATGCTAGGAAATAGCGTTTAAAGATGTCTACGTATCCTAGCAATAGAGTTCTAATGCTTCTCAAAACGCGATATCGCAACTCATTCCTATGTTTTATGAAAAGATATAATATTCATTGCGAAGTGTCATGTATACCTCGATTTCACTTCACATGAATGTAAATGCGACACTTCCTTGCTAGGAAATATTGTTTGCAGATGTCCACGTATCACAACAATAGAGTACTAATGCTTCTTAAAACGAGATGTCGCATTTAATCTCTATGTTTCATAATAAGATATAATATTCATTGTGTAATGTTATGTATACCTCGTATTCACTTCAATGGTATGTATGTGCGACATTTCCTTGCTAGGAAATAGAGGTTGCAGATGTCTACGTATAATAGCAATAGAGTTCTAATGCTTCTCAAAACGCGATATAGCACGTCATTCCTATGTTTCATGATAAGATATAATATTCATTGCGAAGTGTCATGTATATCTCGTATTCACTTCAAAAGTATGTAAATGCGACACTTCCATGCTAGGAAATAGCGTTTGCAGATGTCTAGGCATCGTAGCAATAGAGTTCTAGCGCTTCTTAAATCGCGATATCGCATCTCACTTCTATGTTTCGTGATAAGATATAGTATTCATTGTAGAGTGTTATGTATACCTCGTATTCACTACAAAAGAATGTAAATGCGACACTTCCGTGCTAGGAAAGAGCGTTTGCAGATGTCTACGTATCGTAGCAATAGGGTTCTAATGCTTCTTAAAACGCGATATCGCATCTCATTTCTATGTTTCCTGATAAGATATAATATTCATTGCGAAGTTTCATGTATACCTCGTATTCACTTCAAAAGAATGTAAAAGCGACACTTCCATGCTAGGATACAGCGTTTGCAGATGTCTACGTATCGTAGCAATAGAGTTCTAATGCTTCTTAGAACGCGATATCGCATCTCACTTCTATGTTTCATGATAAGATATAATATTCATTGCGAAGTGCCATGTATACCTCGTATTCACTTCAAATGAATGTAAATGCGACACTTCCATGCTAGGAAGTAGCGTTTGCAGATGTCTACGTATCGTAGCAATAGAGCTCTAATGCTTCTTAAGCCGCGTTATCGCATCACACTGCTATGTTTCATGAGAAGATATAATATTCATTATGGAGTGCTACGTATACCTCGTACTCACTTCAAAAGAATGTAAATGCGACCCTTCCATGCTAGGAAATATCGTTTGCAGATGTCTACGTATCGTAGCAATAGAGTTCTAATACTTCTTAGAACGCGATATCGCATCTCACTTCTATGTTTCATGATAAGATATAATATTCATTGCGAAGTGTCATGTATACCTCGTACTCACTTCAATAGAATGTAAATAAGACACTTCCATGCTAGGAAATAGCGTTTGCAGATGTCTACGTATTGTAGCAATAGAGTTCTAATGCTGCTTAGAACGCGATATCGCATCTCACTCCTATGTTTCATGATAAGATATAATATTCATTGCGATGTGTCATGTATACCTCGTACTCACTTCAAAAGAATGTAAATGCGACACTTCCATGCTAGGATATAGCGTTTGCAGATGTCTACGTCTCGTAGCAATAGAGTTCTAATGCTTCTTAGAACGCGATATCGAATCTCACTTCTATGTTTCATGATAAGATATAATATTCATTGCGATGTGTCATGTATACCTCGTATTGACTTCAAAGGAACGTAAATAAGACACTTCCATGCTAGGAAATAGCGTTTGCAGATGTCTACGTGTCGTAGCAATAGAGTTCTAATGCTTCTTAGAACGCGATATCGAATCTCACTTCTATGTTTCATGATAAGATATAATATTCATTGCGATGTGTCATGTATACCTCGTATTCACTTCAAAAGAATGTAAATATGACACTTCCATGCTAGGAAATAGCGTTTGCAGATGTCTATGTATCGTAGCAATAGAGTTCTAATGCTTCCTAAAACTAGATGCCGCATTCCATTTCTATGTTTCCTGATTAGATATAATATACATTGTGGAGTGTTATGTATACCTCGTATTCACTTCACAAGAATGTAAATGCGACACTTCCTTGCTGGGAAATATTGTTTGCAGATGTCTACGTATCACAGCAATAGAGTACTAATGCTTCTTAAAACGAGATGTCGTATTTCATTTCTATGTTTCGTATAACATATAATATTCATTGTGTAATGTTATGTACACCTCGTATTCACTTCAGTGGAATGTAAGTGCGAAATTTCCTTGCTAGGAAATAGAGTTTGCAGATGTTTACGTATATTAGCAATAGAGTTCTAATGCTTCTCAAACCGCGATATAGCACCTCAGTCCTATGTTTCATGATAAGATATAATATTCATTGCGAAGTGTAATGTACACCTCGTATTCACTTCAAAAGAATGTAAATGCGACACTTCCATGCTAGGAAATTGCGTATGCAGCTGTCTACGCGTCGAGGCAATAGAGTTCTATTGCTTCTTAAAACGCGATATCGCATCACACTTCTATGTTTCGTGATAAGATATAATATTCATTGCGAAGTGTCATGTATACCTCGTATTCCCTCCAAACGAATGTAAATGCGACACTTCCTTGCTAGGAAATGGCGTATTCAGATGTCTACGTATCGTAGCAATAGAGTTCTAATGCTACTTAAATCGCGATATCGCATCTCACTTCTATGTTTCATGATAAGATATAATATTCATTGCGAAGAGTCATGTATACCTCGTATTCACTTCAAAAGAATGTAAATGCGAAACTTCCATGCTAGGAAATAGCGTTTACAGATGTCTACGTATCCTAGCAATAGAGTTCTAATGCTTCTCAAAACGCGATATCGCAACTCATTCCTATGTTTTATGAAAAGATATAATATTCATTGCGAAGTGTCATGTATACCTCGATTTCACTTCACATGAATGTAAATGCGACACTTCCTTGCTAGGAAATATTGTTTGCAGATGTCCACGTATCACAACAATAGAGTACTAATGCTTCTTAAAACGAGATGTCGCATTTAATCTCTATGTTTCATAATAAGATATAATATTCATTGTGTAACGTTATGTATACCTCGTATTCACTTCAATGGTATGTATGTGCGACATTTCCTTGCTAGGAAATAGAGGTTGCAGATGTCTACGTATAATAGCAATAGAGTTCTAATGCTTCTCAAAACGCGATATAGCACGTCATTCCTATGTTTCATGATAAGATATAATATTCATTGCGAAGTGTCATGTATATCTCGTATTCACTTCAAAAGTATGTAAATGCGACACTTCCATGCTAGGAAATAGCGTTTGCAGATGTCTAGGCATCGTAGCAATAGAGTTCTAGCGCTTCTTAAATCGCGATATCGCATCTCACTTCTATGTTTCGTGATAAGATATAGTATTCATTGTAGAGTGTTATGTATACCTCGTATTCACTACAAAACAATGTAAATGCGACACTTCCGTGCTAGGAAAGAGCGTTTGCAGATGTCTACGTATCGTAGCAATAGGGTTCTAATGCTTCTTAAAACGCGATATCGCATCTCATTTCTATGTTTCCTGATAAGATATAATATTCATTGCGAAGTTTCATGTATACCTCGTATTCACTTCAAAAGAATGTAAAAGCGACACTTCCATGCTAGGATACAGCGTTTGCAGATGTCTACGTATCGTAGCAATAGAGTTCTAATGCTTCTTAGAACGCGATATCGCATCTCACTTCTATGTTTCATGATAAGATATAATATTCATTGCGAAGTGCCATGTATACCTCGTATTCACTTCAAATGAATGTAAATGCGACACTTCCATGCTAGGAAGTAGCGTTTGCAGATGTCTACGTATCGTAGCAATAGAGCTCTAATGCTTCTTAAGCCGCGTTATCGCATCACACTGCTATGTTTCATGAGAAGATATAATATTCATTATGGAGTGCTACGTATACCTCGTACTCACTTCAAAAGAATGTAAATGCGACCCTTCCATGCTAGGAAATATCGTTTGCAGATGTCTACGTATCGTAGCAATAGAGTTCTAATACTTCTTAGAACGCGATATCGCATCTCACTTCTATGTTTCATGATAAGATATAATATTCATTGCGAAGTGTCATGTATACCTCGTACTCACTTCAATAGAATGTAAATAAGACACTTCCATGCTAGGAAATAGCGTTTGCAGATGTCTACGTATTGTAGCAATAGAGTTCTAATGCTGCTTAGAACGCGATATCGCATCTCACTCCTATGTTTCATGATATGATATAATATTCATTGCGATGTGTCATGTATACCTCGTACTCACTTCAAAAGAATGTAAATGCGACACTTCCATGCTAGGAAATAGCGTTTGCAGATGTCTACGTCTCGTAGCAATAGAGTTCTAATGCTTCTTAGAACGCGATATCGAATCTCACTTCTATGTTTCATGATAAGATATAATATTCATTGCGATGTGTCATGTATACCTCGTATTGACTTCAAAGGAACGTAAATAAGACACTTCCATGCTAGGAAATAGCGTTTGCAGATGTCTACGTGTCGTAGCAATAGAGTTCTAATGCTTCTTAGAACGCGATATCGAATCTCACTTCTATGTTTCATGATAAGATATAATATTCATTGCGATGTGTCATGTATACCTCGTATTCACTTCAAAAGAATGTAAATATGACACTTCCATGCTAGGAAATAGCGTTTGCAGATGTCTATGTATCGTAGCAATAGAGTTCTAATGCTTCCTAAAACTAGATGCCGCATTCCATTTCTATGTTTCCTGATTAGATATAATATACATTGTGGAGTGTTATGTATACCTCGTATTCACTTCACAAGAATGTAAATGCGACACTTCCTTGCTGGGAAATATTGTTTGCAGATGTCTACGTATCACAGCAATAGAGTACTAATGCTTCTTAAAACGAGATGTCGTATTTCATTTCTATGTTTCGTATAACATATAATATTCATTGTGTAATGTTATGTTCACCTCGTATTCACTTCAGTGGAATGTAAGTGCGAAATTTCCTTGCTAGGAAATAGAGTTTGCAGATGTTTACGTATATTAGCAATAGAGTTCTAATGCTTCTCAAACCGCGATATAGCACCTCAGTCCTATGTTTCATGATAAGATATAATATTCACTGCGAAGTGTCATGTATATCTCGTATTCACTTCAAAAGAATATAAATGCCATACTTCCATGCTAGGAAATAGCCTTTGCAGATGTCTACGTATCGCAGCAATAGTGTTCTAATGCTTCCTAAACGCGATATCGCATCTCTCTTCTATGTTTCATGATAAGATATAATATTCATAGCGAAGTGTCATGTATACCTCGACTTCACTTCACAAGAATGTAAATGCGACACTTCCTTGCTGGGAAATATTGTTTGCAGATGTCTACGTATCACAGCAATAGAGTACTAATGCTTCTTAAAACCCGATATCGCATCTCACTTCTATGTTTCATGATAAGATATAATATTCATTGCGAAGTGTCATGTATACCTCGTATTCACTTCAAAAGAATGTAAATGCGACACTTCCATGCTAGGAAGTTGCGTTTGCAGATGTCTACGTATCGTAGCAATAGGTTTGTAATGCTTCTTAGAACGCGATATCGCATCTCACTTCCATGTTTCATGATAAGATATAATATTCATTGCGAAGTGTCATGTATACCTCGTATTCACTTCAAAAGAATGTAAATGCGACACTTCCATGCTAGGAAGTTGCGTTTGCAGATGTCTACGTATCGTAGCAATAGGGTTCTAATGCTTCTTAGAACGCAATATCGCATCTTACTTCTATGTTTCATGATAAGATATAATATTCATTGCGAAGTGTCATGTATACCTCGTATTCACTTCAAAAGAATGTAAATGCGACACTTCCATGCTAGGAAGTAGCGTTTGCAGATGTCTACGCATCGTAGCAATAGGGTTCTAATGCTTCTTAGAACGCGATATCGCATCTCTCCTCTATGTTTCATGATAAGATATAATATTCATTGCGAAGTGTCATGTATACCTCGACTTCACTTCACAAGAATGTAAATGCGACACTTCCTTGCTAGGAAATACTGTTTGCAGATGTCTACGTACCACAGCAATAGAGTACTAATGCTTCTTAAAACGAGATGTCGTATTTCATTTCTATGTTTCGTAATAAGATATAATATTCATTGTGTAATGTTATGTATACCTTGTATTCACTTCAGTGGAATGTAAGTGCGACATGTCCATGCTAGGAAATAGAGTTTGCAGATGTCTACGTATATTAGCAATAGAGTTCTAATGCTTCTCAAAACGCGATATCGCATCTCACTTCCATGTTTCATGATAAGATATAATATATATTGCGAAGTGTCATGTATAGCTCGTATTCACTTCAAAAGAATGTATATGCGACACTTCCTTCCTAGGAAATAACATTTGCAGATATCTACGCATCGTAGCAATAGAGTTCTAGTGCTTCTTAATCAGCGATATCGCATCTCACTTCTATGCTTCGAGATAAGATATAATATTCATTGTGGAATGCTATGTATACCTCGTATTCACTTGAAAGGATGTAAATGCGACACTTTCTACCTAGGAAATAACATATGCAGATGTCTACGCATCATAGCAATAGAGTTCTAATGCTTCTTAAAACGCGATATCGCATCTCACAGCTATGTATCATGATAAGATAAAATATTCAATATGGAGTGCTATGTATACCTCGTATTCACTTCAAAAGAATGTAAATGCGACCCTTCCATGCTAGGAAATAGCCTTTGCAGGTGCCTACGTATCGTAGCAATAGAATTCTAATGCTACTTAAAACGAAATGTCGCATTTCATTTCTATGTTTCGTGATAAGACATAATATTCATTGCGAAGTGTCATGTATACCTCGTATTCACTTCAAAAGAATGTAATTGCGACACTTCCTTGCTAGGAAATAGCGTTTCCAGATGACCACGTATCGTAAGAATGGAGATCTAATACTTCTTAAAACGAGATATCGCATCTCATTTCTATGTTTCATGTCAAGATATAATATCCATTGCGAAATGACATGCACACCTCGTATTCACTTCAATGGAATGTAAATGCGACTCTTCCATGCTAGGAATTAGGGTTTGCATATGTCTACGTATCGTAGCAAGAGAGTTCTAATGCTTCTTAAAACGAGATGTCGCATTTCATTTCTATGTTTCGTGATAAGACATAATATTCATTGTGGAGTGTTATGTATACCTCGTATTCGTTTCAAAAGAATGCAAATGCGACACTTCCTTGCTAGGAAATATTGTTTGCAGATGTCTACGTATCGTAAAAATAGATTTCTAATGCTTCTTAAAACGCGATATCGCATCTCACATCTATGTTTCATGATCAGATATAATATGCATTGCGAAGTGTCATGTATACCTCGATTTCACTTCACAAGAATGTAAATGCGACACTTCCTTGCTGGGAAATATTGTTTGCAGATGTCTACGTATCACAGCAATAGAGTACTAGTGCTTCTTAAAACGCGATATCGCATCTCACTTCTATGTTTCATGATAAGATATAATATTTATTGCGAAGTGTCATGTATACCTCGTATTCACTTCAAAAGAATGTAAAGGCGACACTTCCATGCTAGGAATTTGCGTTTGCAGGTGTCTACATATCGTAGCAATAGGGTTCTAATGCTTCTTAGAACGCGATATCGCATCTCACTTCTATGTTTCATGATAAGATATAATATTCATTGCGGAGTGACATGTATACCTCGTATTCACTTCAAAAGAATGTAAATAAGACACTTCCATGCTAGGAAATAGCGTTTGCAGATGTCTACGTATGGTAGCAATAGAGTTCTGATGCTTCTTAAAACGAGATGCCGCATTTCGTTTCTATGCTTCGTGATAAGATATAATATTCATTGTGGAGTGTTATGTATACATCGTATTCACTTCAAAAGAATGTAAATGCGAAACTTCCTTGCTAGGAAATAGCGTTTGCAGATGTCTGCGTATCGTAGCAATAGAGTTCTAATGCTTCTCAAAACGCAATATAGCACCTCATTCCTATGTTTGATGATAAGATATAATATTCATTGCGGAGTGTCATGTATACCTCGTATTCACTTCAAAAGAATGTAAATAAGACACTTCCATGCTAGGAAATAGCGTTTGCAGATGTCTACGTATCGAAGCAATAGGGTTCTACTGCTTCTCAAAACGCGATGTCGCATCTCATTTCTATGTTTCATGATCAGATATAATATTCATTGCGAAGTGTCATGTATACCTCGTATTCACTTCAAAGAGATGTAAGTGCGACACTTCCTTCCTAGTAAATAGCGTTTCCAGATGACTACTTGTGGAAACAATAGAGTTCCAATGATTCTTAAAACGCGATATCGCATCTCACTTCTATGTTTTATGATAAGATATAATATCCATTGCGAAGTGTCATGTATACCTCTTATTCACTTCAAAAGAATGTAAAAACGACACTTCCTTGCTAGGAAATAGCGTTTCCAGATGACCACGTATCGTAAGAATGGAGTTCTAATGCTCCTTAAAACGAGATGTCGCATTCCATTTCTATGTTTCGTGATAAGATATAATATTCATTGTGGAGTGTTATGTATACCTCGTATCCACTTCAAAAGATTGTAAATGCGACACTTCCATGCTAGGAAATAGCGTTTGCAGATGTCTACGTATCGTAGCAATAGAGTTATAATGCTTCTTAAAATGCGATACCACATCTCACTTCTATGTTTCGTGATAAGATATAATATTCATTTTGGAGTGTTATGTATTCCTCGTATTCACTTCAAAAGATTGTAAATGCGACACTTCCTTGCTAGGAAATATTGTTTGCAGACGTCTACGTATCGTAAAAATAGAGTTCTATTGCTTCTTAAAACGCGATATCGCATATTTCCTCTATGATTCTAGATAAGATATAATATTCATTGCGAAGTGTCATGTATACCTCGTATTCACTTCAAAAGAATGTAAATGCGACACTTGCATGCTAGGAAATAGCGTTTGCAGATGTCTACGTATCGTAGCAATAGAGTTCTAATGCTTCTTAAATCGCGATATCGCATCTCATTTCTATGTTTCATGATTAGATATAATATTCATTGTGGAGTGTTATGTATACCTCGTATTCACGTCAAAAGAATGTAAACGCGACACTTCCTTGCTAGGAAGTAGCGTTTGCAAATGTCTACGTATCGAAGCAACAGAGTTCTAGCGCTTCTTATATCGCCATATCGCATCGCATTTCTATGCTTCATGATAGGATATAATATTCATTGCGATGTGTCATGTATACCTCGCGTACAATTCAAATGAATGTAAATGCGGCACTTTCTTGCTAGGAAATAGCGCTTGCAGAAGTCTGCGTATCGTAGCATTACAGTTCTAATGCTTCTCAAAACGCGATGTCGCATCACATTTATATGTTTCATGATAAGATATAATATTCATTGCGAAGTGTCATGTATACCTCGCGTACACTTCAAATGAATGTAAATGCGACTCAGCCTTGCTAGGAAATAGCTTCTGCAGATATCTACGTATCGTAGCAATAGAGTTCTGATGCTTCTTAAAACGCGATATCGCATCTCATCGTTATGTTTCATGATAAGGTATAATATTCATTGCGAAGTGTCATGCATACCTCGTAGTCACTTCAAAAGAATGTAACTGCGACACTTCCTTGCTAGGAAGTAGCGTTTCCAGATGTCTACGTATCGAAGCAGTATATTTCTAATGCTTCTTCAAACGGGATATCGCATCTCATTTCTATGTTCCATGATGAGATATAATATCAAGTGCGATGTGTTCTGTATACCTCGCATACACTTCCAGTGAATGTAAATGCGACACTTCCTTGCTAGGAAATAGCGTTTGCAGATGTCTACTTATCGAAGAAATAGAGTTTTATGCTTCTTAAAACGCGATATGGTATCTCATTCCAATGTTTCGTGATAGCATATATTATTCATTGCGAAGTGTCATGTATACGTCGTACTCACTTCAAAAGAATGTAATTGCGACAATTCCTTGCTAGAAAATAGCGTTTGCAGATCTCTACGTATCGAAGCACTAGAGTTCTAATGCTTCGTAAATCGCGACATCGAATCCCATTTCTATGTTTCGTGATGAGTTATAATATTCATTGCGAAGTGTCATGTATACCTCGTATTCACTTCAAAAGAATGTAAATGCGACACTTCCATGCTAGGAAATAGCGTATGCAGATGTCTACGTATCACAGCAATAGAGTTCTTATGCTTCTGAAAACGAGATGTCGTATTTCTCTTCTATGTTTCGTAATAAGGTATTATATTCATTGTGTAATGTTATGTATACCTCGTATTCACTTCAATGGAATCTAAGTGCGACATTTCCATGGTAGGAAATAGAGTTTGCAGATGTCTACGTATATTAGCAATAGAGTTCTAATGCTTCTCAAAACGCAATATAGCACCTCATTCCTATGTTTGATGATAAGATATAATATTCATTGCGGAGTGTCATGTATACCTCGCATTCACTTCAAAAGAATGTAAATAAGACACTTCCATGCTAGGAAATAGCGTTTGCAGATGTCTACGTATGGTAGCAATAGAGTTCTAATACTTCTTAAAACGAGATGCCGCATTTCATTTCTATATTTCGTGACAAGATATAATATTCATTGTGGAGTGTTATGTATACATCGTATTCACCTCAAAAGAATGTAAATGCGAAACTTCCTTGCTAGGAAATAGCGTTTGCAGATGTCTACGTATCGTAGCAATAGAGTTCTAATGCTTCTTAAAACGCGATATCACATCTCACTTCTATGTTTCGAGATAAGATAAAATTTTCATTGCGAAGTGTCATGTATACCTCGCATTCACTTCAAAAGAACGTAAGTGCTACACTTCCATGCTAGGAAATAGCGTTTGCAGATGTCTCCGAATCGAGGCCATAGAGTTCTAATGCTTCTTAAAACGCGAAATCGCATCTCTCTTCTATGTTACATGATAAGATATAATATTCATTGCGACGTGTCATGTATACCTCGTATTCCCTCCAAACGAATGTAAAATCGACACTTCCTTGCTAGGAAATGGCGTATTCATATGTCTACGTATCGTAGCAATGGAGTTCTAATGCTACTTATATGGCGATATCGCATCTCATTCCTATGTTTCCTGATAAGATAAAATATTCATTGCGAAGTGTCATGTACACCTCGTATTCACTTCAAAAGTATGTAAATGCGACACTTCCATGCTAGCAAATAGCGTCTGCAGCTGTCTACGCGTCGAGGCTATAGAGTTCTAATGCTTCTCAAAACGCGATATCGCATCTCACTTCTATGTTTCATGATAAGATATAATATTCATGGCGAAGAGTCATGTATACCTCGTATTCCCTCCAAACGAATGTAAATGCGACACTTCCTTGCTAGGAAATGGCGTATTCAGATGCCTACGTATCGTAGCTGTAGACTTCTAATGCTACTTAAATCGCGATATCGCATCTCACTTCTATGTTTCGTGATAAGATATAATATTCATCGCGAAGTGTCATGTATACCTCGTATTCACTTCAAAAGAATGTAAACGCGACACTTCCATGCTAGGAAATAGCGTCGGCAGATGTCTACGCGTCGAGGCAATAGAGTTCTAATGCTTCTTAAAACGCGATATCGCATGTCAATTCTATGTCTCGTTATAAGATATATTATTCATTGCGAAGTGTCATGTATACCTCGTATTCACATCAAAAGAATGTTAATGCGACTATTCCTTGCTAGAGCATAGCGTTTGCAGATGCCTACGTATCGTAGCAATAGAGTTCTAATGCTTCTTAGATCGCGATATCGCATCCGATTTCTGTGTTTCGTGATATGTTACAATATTCATTCCGAAGTGTCATGTAAACCTCGAATTCACTTCAAAAGAATGTAAATGCGACTATTGGTTGCTAGGAAATAGAGATTGCAGATGTCCACGCGTCGAGGCAATAGAGTTCTAATGCTTCTTAAAACGCGATATCGCATCTCACTTCTATGTTTCATGATAAGATATAATGTTCATTGCGAAGTGTCATATATACCTCGTATTCACTTCAAAAGAATGTAAATGCGAATCTTCCTTGCTAGGAAATAGCGTCTGCAGATGTCTACGCGTCAAGGCAATAGAGTTCTAATGCTTCTTAAAACGCGATATATCATCTCACTTCTGTGTTTCATGATATGTTATAATATTCATTCCGAAGAGTCATGTAAACCTCGAATTCACTTCAAAAGAATGTAAATGCGACTATTGGTTGCTAGGAAGTAGCGATTGCAGATGTCTACGTATCGTAGCAATAGAGTTCTAATGCTTCTCAAAACGCGATATCGCATCTCATTTCTAAGTTTCCTGATAAGATATAATATTCATTGCGGAGTGTCATGTACAAAACGTATTCACTTCAAAAGAATGTAAATGCGACACTTCCATGCTAGGAAATAGCGTCTGCAGATGTGTACGCGTCGAGGCAATAGAGTTCTAATGCTTCTTAAAACGCGATATCACATCTCACTTCTATGTTTCATGATAAGATATAATGTTCATTGCGAAGTGTCATATATACCTCGTATTCACTTCAAAATAATGTAAATGCGACACTTCCATGCTAGGAAATAGCGTCTGCAGATGTCTACGCGTCGAGGCAATAGAGTTCTAATGCTCCTTAAAACGCGATATCGCATGTCAATTCTATGTTTCGTTATAAGATATATTATTCATTGCGAAGTGTCATGTATACCTCGTATTCACATCAAAAGAATGTAAATGCGACTATTCCTTGCTAGAGCATAGCGTTTGCAGATGCCTACGTATCGTAGCAATAGAGTTCTAATGCTTCTTAGATCGCGATATCGCATCCGATTTCTGTGTTTCGTGATATGTTACAATATTCATTCCGAAGTGTCGTGTAAACCTCGAATTCACTTCAAAAGAATGTAAATGCGACTATTGGGTGCTAGGAAATAGAGATTGCAGATGTCCACGCGTCGAGGCAATAGAGTTCTAATGCTTCTTAAAACGCGATATCGCATCTCACTTCTATGTTTCATGATAAGATATAATGTTCATTGCGGAGTGTCATGTACAAAACGTATTCACTTCAAAAGAATGTAAATGCGACACTTCCTTGCTAGGAAATAGCGTCTGCAGATGTCTACGCGTCAAGGCAATAGAATTCTAATGCTTCTTAAAACGCGATATCGCATCTCACTTCTGTGTTTCATGATATGTTATAATATTCATTCCGAAGTGTCATGTAAACCTCGAATTCACTTCAAAAGAATGTAAATGCGACTACTGGTTGCTAGGAAATAGCGATTGCAGATGTCTACGTATCGTAGCAATAGAGTTCTAATGCTTCTCAAAACGCGATATCGCATCTCATTTCTATGCTTCATGATAAGATATAATATTCATTGCGAAGTGCCATGTATACCTCGCATTCACTCCAAACGAATGTAAATGCGACACTTCCTTGCTAGGCAATAGCGTATTCAGATGGCTACGTATCGTAGCAATAGATTTCTAATGCTACTTAAATCGCGATATCGCAACTCATTTCTACGTTTCGTGATAAGATATAATGTTCATTGCGAAGTGCCATGTATACCTCGTATTCACTCCAAACGAATGTAAATGCGACACTTCCTTGCTAGGAAATGGCGTATTCAGATGCCTACGTATCGTAGCAATAGAGTTCTAATGCTATTTAAATCGCGATATCGCATCTCACTTATATGTTTCGCGATAAGATATAATATTCATCGCGAAGTGTCATGTATACCTCGTATTCACTTCAAAAGAATGTAAATGCGACACTTCCATGCTAGGAAATAGCGTCTGCAGATGTCTACGCGTCGAGGCAATAGTGTTCGAATGCTTCCTAAAATGCGATATCGCATCTCACTTCTATGTTTCATGATAAGATACAATATTCATTGCGAAGTGTCATGTATACCTCGTATTCACCTCAAAAGTATGTAAATGCGACAGTTCCATCCTAGGAAATAGCGTTCGCAGATGTCTACGAATCGTAGCAATAGAGTCCTAATGCTTCTTAAACCGAGATATCGCATCTCATTTATATGTTTCGTGATAAGATATAATATTCAATGCGAAGTGTCATGTATACCTCGTATTCCCTCCAAACGAATGTAAATGCGACACTTCCTTGCTAGGAAATGGCGTATTCAGTTGTCTACGTATCGTAGCAATAGAGTTCTAATGCTACTTAAATCGCGATATCGCATCTCATTTATATGTTTCGTGATAAGATATAATATTCATCGCGAAGTGTCCTGTACACCTCGTATTCACTTCAAAAGAATGTAAATGCCACACTCCCATGCTAGGAAATAGCGTCTGCAGATGTGTACGCGTCGAGGCAATAGATTTCGAATGCTTCTTAAAATGCGATATCGCATCTCACTTCTATGTTTCATGATAAGATATAATATTCATTGCGAAGTGTCATGTACACCTCGTATTCACTTCAAAAGAATGTAAATGCGACTATTCCTTGCTAGGAAATAGCATTTGCAGATGTCTACGTATCGTAGCAATAGAGTTCTAATGCTTCTCAAAACGCGATATCGCATCTCATTTCTATGCTTCATGATAAGATATAATATTCATTGCGAAGTGTCATCTATACCCCGTATTCACATCAAAAGAATGTAAGTGCGGCACTTCCATGCTAGGAAATAGCTTACTCAGATGTCCACGTATCGTAGCAATAGAGTTCTAATGCTACTTAAATCGCGATATCGCAACGCATTTCTACGTTTCGTGATAAGATATAATATTCATTGCGAAGTGTCATGTACACCTCGTATTCACTTCAAAAGGATGTAAATGCCACACTCCCATGATAGGAAATAGCGTCTGCAGATGTCTACGCGTCGAAGCAATAGTGTTCGAATGCTTCTTAAAATGCGATATCGCATCTCACTTCTCGGTTTCATGATAAGATATAATATTCATTGCGAAGTGTCATGTATACCTCGTATTCCCTCCAAACGAATATAAATGCGACACTTCCTTGCTAGGAAATGGCATATTCAGATGCCTACGTATCGTAGCAATAGAGTTCTAATGCTATTTAAATCGCGATATCGCATCTCACTTATATGTTACGTGATAAGATATAATATTCATCGCGAAGTGTCATGTATACCTCGTATTCACTTCAAAAGAATGTAAATGCGACAAATCCATGCTAGGAAATAGCGTCTGCAGATGTCTACGCGTCGAGGCAATAGAGTTCTAATGCTTCTTAAAACGCGATATCGCATGTCAATTCTATGTTTCATTATAAGATATAATATTCATTGCGAAGTGTCATGTATACCTCGTATTCACATCAAAAGAATGTAAATGCGACTATTCCTTGCTAGGGCATAGCGTTTGCAGATGCCTACGTATCGTAGCAATAGAGTTCTAATGCTTCTCAAAACGCGTTATAGCATCTCATTTCTATGTTTCCCGATAAGATATAATATTCATTGCGATGTGTCATGTACACCTCGTATTCACTTCAAAAGAATGTAAATGCGACACTTCCATGCTAGGAAATAGAGCCTGCAGATGTCTACGCGTCGAGGCAATAGAGTTCTAATGCTACTTAAATCGCAATATCGCATCTCATTTCTATGTTTCGTGATAAGATATAATATTCTTCGCGATGTGTCCTGTACACCTCGTATTCACTTCAAAAGAATTTAAATGCGACACTTCCATGCTTGGAAATAGCGTCTGCAGATGTCCACGCGTCGAGGCAATAGAGTTCTAATGCTTCTTAAAACGCAATATCGCATCTCACATTTATGTTTCATGATAAGATATAATATTCATTGAGAAGTGTCATGTATACCTCGTATTCACTTCAAAAGAATGTAAATGCGACTATTCCTTGCTAGGAAATAGCATTTGCAGATGTCTACGTATCGTAGCAAGAGAGTTCCAATGCTTCTCAAAACGCGATATCGCATCTCATTTCTATGCTTCATGATAAGATATAATATTCATTGCGAAGTGTCATGTATACCTCGTATTCACATCAAAAGAATGTAAGTGCGACACTTCCATGCTAGGAAATAGCGTATTCAGATGCCCACGTATCGTAGCAATGGTGTTCTAATGCTACTTATATCGCGATATCGCAACGCATTTCTACGTTTCGTGATAAGATACAATATTCATTGCGAAGTGTCATGTACACCTCGTATTCACTTCAAAAGAATGTAAATGCGACACTTCCATGCTAGGAAATAGCGTCTGCAGATGTCTACGAGTCGAGGCAATAGAGTTCTAATGCTTCTTAAAACGCGATATCGAAACTCAATTCTATGTTTCATTGTAAGATATAATATTCATTGCGAAGTGTCATGTATACCTCGTATTCACATCAAAAGAATGTAAATGCGACTATTCCTTGCTAGGGCATAGCGTTTGCAGATGCCTACGTATCGTAGCAATAGTGTTCTAATGCTTCTTAGATCGCGATATCGCATCACATTTCTATGCTTCGTGATAAGTTATAATATTCAATCCGAAGTGTCATGTAAACCTCGAATTCACTTCAAAACAATGTAAATGCGACTATTGGTTGCTAGGAAATAGCGATTGCAGATGTCTACGTATCTTGGCAATAAGGTTCTAATGCTTCTCAAAACGCGTTATAGCATCTCATTTCTATGTTTCCTGATAAGATATAATATTCATTGCGAAGTGTCATGTACACCTCGTATTCATTTCAAAAGAATGTAAATGCGACACTTCCATGCTAGGAAATAGCGTCTGCAGCTGTCTACGCGTCGAGGCAATAGAGTTCTAATGCTTCTTAAAACGCGATATCCCATCTCACTTCTATGTTTCATGATAGGATATAATATTCATTGCGAAGTGTCATGTATACCTCGTATTCACTTCAAAAGAATGTAAATGCGACTATTTCTTTCTAGGAAATAGCATTTGCAGATGTCTAGGTATCGCAGCAATAGAGTTCCAATGCTTCTCAACCCGCGATATCGCATCTCATTTCTATGCTTCATGATAAGACATAATATTCATTGCGAAGTGTCATGTATACCTCGTATTCACTCCAAGCGAATGTAAATGCTAGACTTCCTTGCTAGGAAATAGAGTATTCAGATGTCTACGTATCGTTGCAATAGACTTCCAATGCTACTTAAATCGCGATATCGCATCTCATTTCTATGTTTCGTGATAAGATATAATATTCATTGCGAAGTGACATGTATACCTCGTATTCACTTCAAAAGAATGTAAATGCGACTATTGCTTGCTAGGAAATAGAGTATTCAGATGCCTACGTATCGTAGCAATAGAGTTCTAAAGCTACTTAAATCGCGATATCGCATCTCACTTATATGTTTCGTGATAAGATATGATATTCATCGCGAAGTGTCATGGATACCTCGTATTCACTTCAAGAGAATGTAAATGCGACACTTCCATGCTAGGAAATAGCGTCTGCAGATGTCTACGCGTCGAGGCAATAGAGTTCTAATGCTTCTTAAAACGCGATATCGCATCTCACGTCTATGTTTCATGATAAGATATAATATTCATCGCGAAGTGTCATGTATACCTCGTATTCACTTCAAAAGAATGTAAATGCGACACTTCCATGCCAGGAAATAGCGTCTGCAGATGTCTACGCGTCGAGGCAATAGAGTTCTAATGCTTCTTAAAACGCGATATCGCATCTCCCTTCTATGTTTCATGATAAGGTATAATATTCATTGCGAAGTGTCATGTATACCTCGTATTCCCTCCAAGCGAAAGTAAATGCGACACCTCCATGCTAGGAAATGGCGTATTCAGATGTCTACGCGTCGAGGCAATAGAGTTCTAATGCTTCTTAAAACGCGATATCGAATCTCACTTCTATGTTTCACGATAAGATATAATATTCATTGCGAAGTGTCATGTATACCTCGTATTCACTTCAAAACAATGTTAATGCGAATCTTCCTTGCTAGGAAATAGCGTTTGCAGATGCCTACATATCGTAGCAATAAAATTCTAATGCTACTTAAATCGCGATATCGCATCTCATTTATATGTTTCGTGAAAAGATATAATTTTCATTGCGAAGTGTCATGTATACCTCGTAGTCGCTTGAAAAGAATGTTAAAGCGACTATTCCTTGCTAGGAAATAGCGTTTGCAGATGCCTACGTATCGTAGCAATAGTGTTCTAATGCTTCTTAGATCGCGATATCGCATCTCATTTCTATGTTTCCTGATAAGTTATAATATTCATTCCGAAGTGTCATGTATACCACGAATTCACTTCAAAAGAATGTGAATGCGGCACTTCCATGCTAGGAAATAGCGTTTGCAAATGCCTACATATCGTAACAATAAATTTCTAATGCTACTTAAATCGCAATATCGCATCTCATTTATATGTTTCGTGAAAAGATATAATATTCATTGCGAAGTGTCAGGTATACCTCGTATTCACTTCAAAAGAATGTAAATGCGACGTTTCCATCCTAGGGGATAGCGTTTGCAGATGTCTACGTATAGTAGCAAAAGAGTCCTAATGCTTCTTAAAACGAGATGTCGCATTTCACTTCTATGTTTCGTGATAAGATATAATATTCATTGCGAAGTGTCATGTATACCTCGTACTCACTTCAAAAGAACGTAAATAAGACACTTCCACGCTAGGAAATAGCGTTTGCAGATGTCTACGTATCGTAGCAATAGAGTTCTAATGCTCCTTAAAACGAGATGCCTCATTTCATTTCTATGTTCCGTGATAAGATATAATATTCATTGCGAAGTGTCATGTATACCTCGTATTCACTTCAAATGAATGTAAATGCGACACTTCCATGCTAGGAAATAGCGTTTTGCAGATGTCTACGTATCGTAGCAATAGAGTTCTAATGCTTCTTAGAACGCGATATCGCATATCACTGCTATGCTTCATGAGAAGATATAATATTCATTGCGAAGTGTCATGTATATCTCGTATTCACATCAAAAGAATGTAAATGCGACACTTCCATGCTAGGAAATAGCGTTTGCAGATGTCTACGTATCGTAGCAATAGAGTTCTAATGCTTCTTAAAACGCGATATCGCATCTCACTGCTATGTTTCACGAGAAGATATTATATTCATTATGGAGTGTTATGTATACCTCGTACTCACTTCAAAAGAATGTAAATGCGACCCTTCCATCCTAGGAAATAGCGTTTGCAGATGTCTACGTATCGTAGCAATAGAGTTCTAGTGCTTCTTAGAACGCGATATCGCATCTCACTTCTATGTTTCATGATAAGATATAATATTCATTGCGAAGTGTCATGTATACCTCGTATTCACTTCAAAAGAACGTAAATAAGACACTTCCATGCTAGGAAATAGCGTTTGCAGATGTCTACGTATCGTAGCAATAGGGTTCTAATGCTCCTTAAAACGCGATATCGCATCTCACTTCTATGTTTCGTGATAAGATATAATATTCATTGCGAAGTGTCATGTATACCTCGTATTCACTTCAAATGAATGTAAATGCGACACTTCCATGCTAGGAAGTAGCGTTTGCAGATGTCTACGTATCGTAGCAATAGGGTTCTAATGCTTCTTAAAACGCGATACCGCATCTCACTTCTATGCTTCATGACATGATATAATATTCATTGCGAAGTGTCATGTATACCTCGATTTCACTTCTCAAGAATGTAAATGCGACACTTCCTTGCTAAGAAATATTGTTTGCAGATGTCAACGTATCACAGCAATAGAGTACTAATGCTTCTTAAAACGAGATGTCGTATTTCAGTTCTATGTTTCGTAATAAGATATAATATTCATTGTGTAATGTTATGTATACCTCGTATTCACTTCAGTGGAATGTAGCTGCGAAATTTCCATGCTAGGAAATAGAGTTTGCAGATGTCTACGTATATTAGCAATAGAGTTCTAATGCTTCTCAAAACGCGATATAGCACCTCAGTCCTATGTTTCATGATAAGATATAATATTCATTGCGAAGTGTCATGTATATCTCGTATTCACATCAAAAGAATGTAAATGCGACACTTCCATGCTAGGAAATAGCGTTTGCAGATGTCTACGTATCGTAGCAATAGAGTTCTAATGCTTCTTAGAACGCGATATCGCATCTCACTTATATGTTTCATGATAAGATATAATATTCATTGCGAAGTGTCATGTATACCTCGTATTCACTTCAAAAGAATGTAAATATGACACTTCCATGCTAGGAAATAGCGTTTGCAGATGTCTACGTATAGTAGCAATAGAGTTCTAATGCTTCTTAAAACGAGATGCCTCATTTCATTTCTATGTTCCGTGATAAGATATAATATTCATTGTGGAGTGTCATGTATACCTCGTATTCACTTCAGATGAATGTAAATGCGACACTTCCATGCTAGGAAGTAGCGGTTGCAGATGTCTACGTATCGTAGCAATAGGGTTCTAATGCTTCTTAAGACGCGATATCGCATCTCACTTCTATGTTTCATGATAAGATATAATATTCATTGCGAAGTGTTATGTATACCTCGTATTCACTTCAAGTGAATGTAAATGCGACACTTCCTTGCTAGGAAATAGCGTTTGCAGATGTCTACGTATCACAGCAATAGAGTACTAATGCTTCTTAAAACGAGATGTCGTATTTCATTTCTATGTTTCGTAATAAGATATAATATTCATTGTGTAATGTTATGTATACCTCGTATTCACTTCAGTGGAATGTAAGTGCGAAATTTCCTTGCTAGGAAATAGAGTTTGCAGATGTCTACGTATATTAGCAATAGAGATCTAATGCTTCTCAAAACGCGATATAGCACCCCATTCCTATGTTTCATGATAAGATATAATATTCATTGCGAAGTGTCATGTATATCTCGTATTCACATCAATAGAATGTAAATGCGACACTTCCATGCTAGGAAATAGCGTTTGCAGATGTCTACGTATGGCAGCAATAGAGTTCCAATGCTTCTTAAAACGCGATATCGCATCTCACTTCTATGTTTCATGATAAGATATAATATTCATTGCGAAGTGTCATGTATACCTTGGTTTCACTTCACAAGAATGAAAATGCGACACTTCCTTGCTAGGAAATGTTGTTTGCAGATGTCTACGTATCACAGCAATAGAGCACTAATGCTTCTTAAAACGAGATGTCGTATTTCATTTCTATGTTTCGTAATAAGATATAATATCCATTGTGTAATGTTATGTATACCTCGTATTCACTTCAGTGAAATGTAAGTGCGAAATTTCCTTGCTAGGAAATAGAGTTTGCAGATGTCTACGTATATTAGCAATAGAGTTCCAATGCTTCTCAAAACGCGATATAGCACCTCTTTCCTATGTTTCATGATAAGATATAATATTCATTGCGAAGTGTCATGTATATCTCGTATTCACATCAAAAGAATGTAAATGCGACACTTCCATGCTAGGAAAAAGCGTTTGCAGATGTCTACGTATCGCAGCAATAGAGTTGCAATGCTTCTTAAAACGCGATATCGCATCTCACTTCTATGTTTCATGATAAGATATAATATTCATTGCGAAGTGTCATGTATACCTTGGTTTCACTTCACAAGAATGAAAATGCGACACTTCCTTGCTATGAAATGTTGTTTGCAGATGTCTACGTATCACAGCAATAGAGCACTAATGCTTCTTAAAACGAGATGTCGTATTTCATTTCTATGTTTCGTAATAAGATATAATATTCATTGTGTAATGTTATGTATACCTCGTATTCACTTCAGTGAAATGTAAGTGCGAAATTTCCTTGCTAGGAAATAGAGTTTGCAGATGTCTCCGTATATTAGCAATAGAGTTCTAATGCTTCTCAAAACGCGATATAGCACCTCTTTCCTATGTTTCATGATAAGATATAATATTCATTGCGAAGTGTCATGTATATCTCGTATTCACATCAAAAGAATGTAAATGCGACACTTCCATGCTAGGACATAGCGTTTGCAGATGTCTACGTATCGTAGCAATAGAGTTCTAATGCTTCTTAAAACGCGATATCGCATCTCACTGCTATGTTTCACGAGAAGATATAATATTCATTATGGAGTGTTATGTATACCTCGTACTCATTTCAAAAGAATGTAAATGCGACCCTTCCATCCTAGGAAATAGCGTTTGCAGATGTCTACGTATCGTAGCAATAGAGTTCTAGTGCTTCTTAGAACGCGATATCGCATCTCACTTCTATGTTTCATGATAAGATATAATATTCATTGCGAAGTGTCATGTATACCTCGTATTCACTTCAAAAGAACGTAAATAAGACACTTCCATGCTAGGAAATAGCGTTTGCAGATGTCTACGTATCGTAGCAATAGGGTTCTAATGCTCCTTAAAACGCGATATCGCATCTCACTTCTATGTTTCATGATAAGATATAATATTCATTGCGAAGTGTCATGTATACCTCGTATTCACTTCAAAAGAATGTAAATATGACACTTCCATGCTAGGAAATAGCGTTTGCAGATGTCTACGTATCGTAGCAATAGAGTTCTAATGCTTCTTAAAACGAGATGCCTCATTTCATTTCTATGTTCCGTGATAAGATATAATATTCATTGTGGAGTGTCATGTATACCTCGTATTCACTTCAAATGAATGTAAATGCGACACTTCCATGCTAGGAAGTAGCGTTTACAGATGTCTACGTATCGTAGCAATAGGGTTCTAATGCTTCTTAAAACGCGATACCGCATCTCACTTCTATGCTTCATGACATGATATAATATTCATTGCGAAGTGTCATGTATACCTCGATTTCACTTCTCAAGAATGTAAATGCGACACTTCCTTGCTAAGAAATATTGTTTGCAGATGTCAACGTATCACAGCAATAGAGTACTAATGCTTCTTAAAACGAGATGTCGTATTTCAGTTCTATGTTTCATGATAGGATATAATATTCATTGCGAAGTGTCATGTATACCTCGTATTCACTTCAAAAGAATGTAAATGCGACTATTGCTTGCTAGGAAATAGCGTTTGCAGATGTCTACTTATCGTAGCAATAGAGTTCTAATGCTTCTCAAAACGCGATATAGCACCTCACTTATATGTTTCATGATAAGATATAATATTCATTGCGAAGTGTCATGTATACCTCGTATTCACTTCAAAAGAATGTAAATATGACACTCCCATGCTAGGAAATAGCGTTTGCAGATGTCTACGTATAGTAGCAATAGAGTTCTAATGCTTCTTAAAACGAGATGCCTCATTTCATTTCTATGTTCCGTGATAAGATATAATATTCATTGTGGAGTGTCATGTATACCTCGTATTCACTTCAAATGAATGTAAATGCGACACTTCCATGCTAGGAAGTAGCGGTTGCAGATGTCTACGTATCGTAGCAATAGGGTTCTAATGCCTCTTAAGACGCGATATCGCATCTCACTTCTATGTTTCATGATAAGATATAATATTCATTGCGAAGTGTCATGTATACCTCGATTTCTCTTCACAAGAATGTAAATGCGACACTTCCTTGCTAGGAAATAGCGTTTGCAGATGTCTACGTATCGCAGCAATAGAGTTCCAATGCTTCCTAAAACGCGATATCGCATCTCTCTTCTATGTTTCATGACAAGGTATAATATTCATTGCGAAGTGTCATGTATACCTCGTATTCACGTCAAATGAATGTAAATGCGACACTTCCATGCTAGGAAATAGCGTTTGCAGATGTCTACGTACCGTAGTAATAGAGTTCTAATGCTTCTTAAAACGAGATGCCTCATTTCATTTCTATGTTCCGTGATAAGATATAATATTCATGGTGGAGTGTCATGTATACCTCGTATTCACTTCAAAAGAATGTAAATGCGACACTTCCATGCCAGGAAATAGCGTCTGCAGATGTCTACGCGTCGAGGCAATAGAGTTCTAATGCTTCTTAAAACGCGATATCGCATCTCCCTTCTATGTTTCATGATAAGGTATAATATTCATTGCGAAGTGTCATGTATACTTCGTATTCCCTCCAAGCGAAAGTAAATGCGACACCTCCTTGCTAGGAAATGGCGTATTCAGATGTCTACGCGTCGAGGCAATAGAGTTCTAATGCTTCTTAAAACGCGATATCGAATCTCACTTCTATGTTTCACGATAAGATATAATATTCATTGCGAAGTGTCATGTATACCTCGTATTCACTTCAAAACAATGTTAATGCGAATCTTCCTTGCTAGGAAATAGCGTTTGCAGATGCCTACATATCGTAGCAATAAAATTCTAATGCTACTTAAATCGCGATATCGCATCTCATTTATATGTTTCGTGAAAAGATATAATTTTCATTGCGAAGTGTCATGTATACCTCGTAGTCGCTTGAAAAGAATGTTAAAGCGACTATTCCTTGCTAGGAAATAGCGTTTGCAGATGCCTACGTATCGTAGCAATAGTGTTCTAATGCTTCTTAGATCGCGATATCGCATCTCATTTCTATGTTTCCTGATAAGTTATAATATTCATTCCGAAGTGTCATGTATACCACGAATTCACTTCAAAAGAATGTGAATGCGGCACTTCCATGCTAGGAAATAGCGTTTGCAAATGCCTACATATCGTAACAATAAATTTCTAATGCTACTTAAATCGCAATATCGCATCTCATTTATATGTTTCGTGAAAAGATATAATATTCATTGCGAAGTGTCAGGTATACCTCGTATTCACTTCAAAAGAATGTAAATGCGACGTTTCCATCCTAGGGGATAGCGTTTGCAGATGTCTACGTATAGTAGCAAAAGAGTCCTAATGCTTCTTAAAACGAGATGTCGCATTTCACTTCTATGTTTCGTGATAAGATATAATATTCATTGCGAAGTGTCATGTATACCTCGTACTCACTTCAAAAGAACGTAAATAAGACACTTCCACGCTAGGAAATAGCGTTTGCAGATGTCTACGTATCGTAGCAATAGAGTTCTAATGCTCCTTAAAACGAGATGCCTCATTTCATTTCTATGTTCCGTGATAAGATATAATATTCATTGCGAAGTGTCATGTATACCTCGTATTCACTTCAAATGAATGTAAATGCGACACTTCCATGCTAGGAAATAGCGTTTTGCAGATGTCTACGTATCGTAGCAATAGAGTTCTAATGCTTCTTAGAACGCGATATCGCATATCACTGCTATGCTTCATGAGAAGATATAATATTCATTGCGAAGTGTCATGTATATCTCGTATTCACATCAAAAGAATGTAAATGCGACACTTCCATGCTAGGAAATAGCGTTTGCAGATGTCTACGTATCGTAGCAATAGAGTTCTAATGCTTCTTAAAACGCGATATCGCATCTCACTGCTATGTTTCACGAGAAGATATTATATTCATTATGGAGTGTTATGTATACCTCGTACTCACTTCAAAAGAATGTAAATGCGACCCTTCCATCCTAGGAAATAGCGTTTGCAGATGTCTACGTATCGTAGCAATAGAGTTCTAGTGCTTCTTAGAACGCGATATCGCATCTCACTTCTATGTTTCATGATAAGATATAATATTCATTGCGAAGTGTCATGTATACCTCGTATTCACTTCAAAAGAACGTAAATAAGACACTTCCATGCTAGGAAATAGCGTTTGCAGATGTCTACGTATCGTAGCAATAGGGTTCTAATGCTCCTTAAAACGCGATATCGCATCTCACTTCTATGTTTCGTGATAAGATATAATATTCATTGCGAAGTGTCATGTATACCTCGTATTCACTTCAAATGAATGTAAATGCGACACTTCCATGCTAGGAAGTAGCGTTTGCAGATGTCTACGTATCGTAGCAATAGGGTTCTAATGCTTCTTAAAACGCGATACCGCATCTCACTTCTATGCTTCATGACATGATATAATATTCATTGCGAAGTGTCATGTATACCTCGATTTCACTTCTCAAGAATGTAAATGCGACACTTCCTTGCTAAGAAATATTGTTTGCAGATGTCAACGTATCACAGCAATAGAGTACTAATGCTTCTTAAAACGAGATGTCGTATTTCAGTTCTATGTTTCGTAATAAGATATAATATTCATTGTGTAATGTTATGTATACCTCGTATTCACTTCAGTGGAATGTAGCTGCGAAATTTCCATGCTAGGAAATAGAGTTTGCAGATGTCTACGTATATTAGCAATAGAGTTCTAATGCTTCTCAAAACGCGATATAGCACCTCAGTCCTATGTTTCATGATAAGATATAATATTCATTGCGAAGTGTCATGTATATCTCGTATTCACATCAAAAGAATGTAAATGCGACACTTCCATGCTAGGAAATAGCGTTTGCAGATGTCTACGTATCGTAGCAATAGAGTTCTAATGCTTCTTAGAACGCGATATCGCATCTCACTTATATGTTTCATGATAAGATATAATATTCATTGCGAAGTGTCATGTATACCTCGTATTCACTTCAAAAGAATGTAAATATGACACTTCCATGCTAGGAAATAGCGTTTGCAGATGTCTACGTATAGTAGCAATAGAGTTCTAATGCTTCTTAAAACGAGATGCCTCATTTCATTTCTATGTTCCGTGATAAGATATAATATTCATTGTGGAGTGTCATGTATACCTCGTATTCACTTCAGATGAATGTAAATGCGACACTTCCATGCTAGGAAGTAGCGGTTGCAGATGTCTACGTATCGTAGCAATAGGGTTCTAATGCTTCTTAAGACGCGATATCGCATCTCACTTCTATGTTTCATGATAAGATATAATATTCATTGCGAAGTGTTATGTATACCTCGTATTCACTTCAAGTGAATGTAAATGCGACACTTCCTTGCTAGGAAATAGCGTTTGCAGATGTCTACGTATCACAGCAATAGAGTACTAATGCTTCTTAAAACGAGATGTCGTATTTCATTTCTATGTTTCGTAATAAGATATAATATTCATTGTGTAATGTTATGTATACCTCGTATTCACTTCAGTGGAATGTAAGTGCGAAATTTCCTTGCTAGGAAATAGAGTTTGCAGATGTCTACGTATATTAGCAATAGAGATCTAATGCTTCTTAAAACGCGATATCGCATCTCCCTTCTATGTTTCATGATAAGGTATAATATTCATTGCGAAGTGTCATGTATACCTCGTATTCCCTCCAAGCGAAAGTAAATGCGACACCTCCTTGCTAGGAAATGGCGTATTCAGATGTCTACGCGTCGAGGCAATAGAGTTCTAATGCTTCTTAAAACGCGATATCGAATCTCACTTCTATGTTTCACGATAAGATATAATATTCATTGCGAAGTGTCATGTATACCTCGTATTCACTTCAAAACAATGTTAATGCGAATCTTCCTTGCTAGGAAATAGCGTTTGCAGATGCCTACATATCGTAGCAATAAAATTCTAATGCTACTTAAATCGCGATATCGCATCTCATTTATATGTTTCGTGAAAAGATATAATTTTCATTGCGAAGTGTCATGTATACCTCGTAGTCGCTTGAAAAGAATGTTAAAGCGACTATTCCTTGCTAGGAAATAGCGTTTGCAGATGCCTACGTATCGTAGCAATAGTGTTCTAATGCTTCTTAGATCGCGATATCGCATCTCATTTCTATGTTTCCTGATAAGTTATAATATTCATTCCGAAGTGTCATGTATACCACGAATTCACTTCAAAAGAATGTGAATGCGGCACTTCCATGCTAGGAAATAGCGTTTGCAAATGCCTACATATCGTAACAATAAATTTCTAATGCTACTTAAATCGCAATATCGCATCTCATTTATATGTTTCGTGAAAAGATATAATATTCATTGCGAAGTGTCAGGTATACCTCGTATTCACTTCAAAAGAATGTAAATGCGACGTTTCCATCCTAGGGGATAGCGTTTGCAGATGTCTACGTATAGTAGCAAAAGAGTCCTAATGCTTCTTAAAACGAGATGTCGCATTTCACTTCTATGTTTCGTGATAAGATATAATATTCATTGCGAAGTGTCATGTATACCTCGTACTCACTTCAAAAGAACGTAAATAAGACACTTCCACGCTAGGAAATAGCGTTTGCAGATGTCTACGTATCGTAGCAATAGAGTTCTAATGCTCCTTAAAACGAGATGCCTCATTTCATTTCTATGTTCCGTGATAAGATATAATATTCATTGCGAAGTGTCATGTATACCTCGTATTCACTTCAAATGAATGTAAATGCGACACTTCCATGCTAGGAAATAGCGTTTTGCAGATGTCTACGTATCGTAGCAATAGAGTTCTAATGCTTCTTAGAACGCGATATCGCATATCACTGCTATGCTTCATGAGAAGATATAATATTCATTGCGAAGTGTCATGTATATCTCGTATTCACATCAAAAGAATGTAAATGCGACACTTCCATGCTAGGAAATAGCGTTTGCAGATGTCTACGTATCGTAGCAATAGAGTTCTAATGCTTCTTAAAACGCGATATCGCATCTCACTGCTATGTTTCACGAGAAGATATTATATTCATTATGGAGTGTTATGTATACCTCGTACTCACTTCAAAAGAATGTAAATGCGACCCTTCCATCCTAGGAAATAGCGTTTGCAGATGTCTACGTATCGTAGCAATAGAGTTCTAGTGCTTCTTAGAACGCGATATCGCATCTCACTTCTATGTTTCATGATAAGATATAATATTCATTGCGAAGTGTCATGTATACCTCGTATTCACTTCAAAAGAACGTAAATAAGACACTTCCATGCTAGGAAATAGCGTTTGCAGATGTCTACGTATCGTAGCAATAGGGTTCTAATGCTCCTTAAAACGCGATATCGCATCTCACTTCTATGTTTCGTGATAAGATATAATATTCATTGCGAAGGGTCATGTATACCTCGTATTCACTTCAAATGAATGTAAATGCGACACTTCCATGCTAGGAAGTAGCGTTTGCAGATGTCTACGTATCGTAGCAATAGGGTTCTAATGCTTCTTAAAACGCGATACCGCATCTCACTTCTATGCTTCATGACATGATATAATATTCATTGCGAAGTGTCATGTATACCTCGATTTCACTTCTCAAGAATGTAAATGCGACACTTCCTTGCTAAGAAATATTGTTTGCAGATGTCAACGTATCACAGCAATAGAGTACTAATGCTTCTTAAAACGAGATGTCGTATTTCAGTTCTATGTTTCGTAATAAGATATAATATTCATTGTGTAATGTTATGTATACCTCGTATTCACTTCAGTGGAATGTAGCTGCGAAATTTCCATGCTAGGAAATAGAGTTTGCAGATGTCTACGTATATTAGCAATAGAGTTCTAATGCTTCTCAAAACGCGATATAGCACCTCAGTCCTATGTTTCATGATAAGATATAATATTCATTGCGAAGTGTCATGTATATCTCGTATTCACATCAAAAGAATGTAAATGCGACACTTCCATGCTAGGAAATAGCGTTTGCAGATGTCTACGTATCGTAGCAATAGAGTTCTAATGCTTCTTAGAACGCGATATCGCATCTCACTTATATGTTTCATGATAAGATATAATATTCATTGCGAAGTGTCATGTATACCTCGTATTCACTTCAAAAGAATGTAAATATGACACTTCCATGCTAGGAAATAGCGTTTGCAGATGTCTACGTATAGTAGCAATAGAGTTCTAATGCTTCTTAAAACGAGATGCCTCATTTCATTTCTATGTTCCGTGATAAGATATAATATTCATTGTGGAGTGTCATGTATACCTCGTATTCACTTCAGATGAATGTAAATGCGACACTTCCATGCTAGGAAGTAGCGGTTGCAGATGTCTACGTATCGTAGCAATAGGGTTCTAATGCTTCTTAAGACGCGATATCGCATCTCACTTCTATGTTTCATGATAAGATATAATATTCATTGCGAAGTGTTATGTATACCTCGTATTCACTTCAAGTGAATGTAAATGCGACACTTCCTTGCTAGGAAATAGCGTTTGCAGATGTCTACGTATCACAGCAATAGAGTACTAATGCTTCTTAAAACGAGATGTCGTATTTCATTTCTATGTTTCGTAATAAGATATAATATTCATTGTGTAATGTTATGTATACCTCGTATTCACTTCAGTGGAATGTAAGTGCGAAATTTCCTTGCTAGGAAATAGAGTTTGCAGATGTCTACGTATATTAGCAATAGAGATCTAATGCTTCTCAAAACGCGATATAGCACCCCATTCCTATGTTTCATGATAAGATATAATATTCATTGCGAAGTGTCATGTATATCTCGTATTCACATCAATAGAATGTAAATGCGACACTTCCATGCTAGGAAATAGCGTTTGCAGATGTCTACGTATGGCAGCAATAGAGTTCCAATGCTTCTTAAAACGCGATATCGCATCTCACTTCTATGTTTCATGATAAGATATAATATTCATTGCGAAGTGTCATGTATACCTTGGTTTCACTTCACAAGAATGAAAATGCGACACTTCCTTGCTAGGAAATGTTGTTTGCAGATGTCTACGTATCACAGCAATAGAGCACTAATGCTTCTTAAAACGAGATGTCGTATTTCATTTCTATGTTTCGTAATAAGATATAATATCCATTGTGTAATGTTATGTATACCTCGTATTCACTTCAGTGAAATGTAAGTGCGAAATTTCCTTGCTAGGAAATAGAGTTTGCAGATGTCTACGTATATTAGCAATAGAGTTCCAATGCTTCTCAAAACGCGATATAGCACCTCTTTCCTATGTTTCATGATAAGATATAATATTCATTGCGAAGTGTCATGTATATCTCGTATTCACATCAAAAGAATGTAAATGCGACACTTCCATGCTAGGAAAAAGCGTTTGCAGATGTCTACGTATCGCAGCAATAGAGTTGCAATGCTTCTTAAAACGCGATATCGCATCTCACTTCTATGTTTCATGATAAGATATAATATTCATTGCGAAGTGTCATGTATACCTTGGTTTCACTTCACAAGAATGAAAATGCGACACTTCCTTGCTATGAAATGTTGTTTGCAGATGTCTACGTATCACAGCAATAGAGCACTAATGCTTCTTAAAACGAGATGTCGTATTTCATTTCTATGTTTCGTAATAAGATATAATATTCATTGTGTAATGTTATGTATACCTCGTATTCACTTCAGTGAAATGTAAGTGCGAAATTTCCTTGCTAGGAAATAGAGTTTGCAGATGTCTCCGTATATTAGCAATAGAGTTCTAATGCTTCTCAAAACGCGATATAGCACCTCTTTCCTATGTTTCATGATAAGATATAATATTCATTGCGAAGTGTCATGTATATCTCGTATTCACATCAAAAGAATGTAAATGCGACACTTCCATGCTAGGAAATAGCGTTTGCAGATGTCTACGTATCGTAGCAATAGAGTTCTAATGCTTCTTAAAACGCGATATCGCATCTCACTGCTATGTTTCACGAGAAGATATAATATTCATTATGGAGTGTTATGTATACCTCGTACTCACTTCAAAAGAATGTAAATGCGACCCTTCCATCCTAGGAAATAGCGTTTGCAGATGTCTACGTATCGTAGCAATAGAGTTCTAGTGCTTCTTAGAACGCGATATCGCATCTCACTTCTATGTTTCATGATAAGATATAATATTCATTGCGAAGTGTCATGTATACCTCGTATTCACTTCAAAAGAACGTAAATAAGACACTTCCATGCTAGGAAATAGCGTTTGCAGATGTCTACGTATCGTAGCAATAGGGTTCTAATGCTCCTTAAAACGCGATATCGCATCTCACTTCTATGTTTCATGATAAGATATAATATTCATTGCGAAGTGTCATGTATACCTCGTATTCACTTCAAAAGAATGTAAATATGACACTTCCATGCTAGGAAATAGCGTTTGCAGATGTCTACGTATCGTAGCAATAGAGTTCTAATGCTTCTTAAAACGAGATGCCTCATTTCATTTCTATGTTCCGTGATAAGATATAATATTCATTGTGGAGTGTCATGTATACCTCGTATTCACTTCAAATGAATGTAAATGCGACACTTCCATGCTAGGAAGTAGCGTTTACAGATGTCTACGTATCGTAGCAATAGGGTTCTAATGCTTCTTAAAACGCGATACCGCATCTCACTTCTATGCTTCATGACATGATATAATATTCATTGCGAAGTGTCATGTATACCTCGATTTCACTTCTCAAGAATGTAAATGCGACACTTCCTTGCTAAGAAATATTGTTTGCAGATGTCAACGTATCACAGCAATAGAGTACTAATGCTTCTTAAAACGAGATGTCGTATTTCAGTTCTATGTTTCATGATAGGATATAATATTCATTGCGAAGTGTCATGTATACCTCGTATTCACTTCAAAAGAATGTAAATGCGACTATTGCTTGCTAGGAAATAGCGTTTGCAGATGTCTACTTATCGTAGCAATAGAGTTCTAATGCTTCTCAAAACGCGATATAGCACCTCAGTCCTATGTTTCATGATAAGATATAATATTCATTGCGAAGTGTCATGTATATCTCGTATTCACATCAAAAGAATGTAAATGCGACACTTCCATGCTAGGAAATAGCGTTTGCAGATGTCTACGTATCGTAGCAATAGAGTTCTAATGCTTCTTAGAACGCGATATCGCATCTCACTTATATGTTTCATGATAAGATATAATATTCATTGCGAAGTGTCATGTATACCTCGTATTCACTTCAAAAGAATGTAAATATGACACTCCCATGCTAGGAAATAGCGTTTGCAGATGTCTACGTATAGTAGCAATAGAGTTCTAATGCTTCTTAAAACGAGATGCCTCATTTCATTTCTATGTTCCGTGATAAGATATAATATTCATTGTGGAGTGTCATGTATACCTCGTATTCACTTCAAATGAATGTAAATGCGACACTTCCATGCTAGGAAGTAGCGGTTGCAGATGTCTACGTATCGTAGCAATAGGGTTCTAATGCTTCTTAAGACGCGATATCGCATCTCACTTCTATGTTTCATGATAAGATATAATATTCATTGCGAAGTGTCATGTATACCTCGATTTCTCTTCACAAGAATGTAAATGCGACACTTCCTTGCTAGGAAATAGCGTTTGCAGATGTCTACGTATCGCAGCAATAGAGTTCCAATGCTTCCTAAAACGCGATATCGCATCTCCCTTCTATGTTTCATGATAAGGTATAATATTCATTGCGAAGTGTTATGTATACCTCGTATTCACTTCAAGTGAATGTAAATGCGACACTTCCATGCTAGGAAATAGCGTTTGCAGATGTCTACGTATCACAGCAATAGAGTACTAATGCTTCTTAAAACGAGATGTCGTATTTCATTTCTATGTTTCGTAATAAGATATAATATTCATTGTGTAATGTTATGTATACCTCGTATTCACTTCAGTGGAATGTAAGTGCAAAATTTCCTTGCTAGGAGATAGAGTTTGCAGATGTCTACGTATATTAGCAATAGAGATCTAATGCTTCTCAAAACGCGATATAGCACCCCATTCCTATGTTTCATGATAAGATATAATATTCATTGCGAAGTGTCATGTATATCTCGTATTCACATCAATAGAATGTAAATGCGACACTTCCATGCTAGGAAATAGCGTCTGCAGATGTCTACGCGTCGAGGCAATAGAGTTCTAATGCTTCTTAAAACGCGATATCGCATCTCACTTCTATGTTTCATGATAGGATATAATATTCATGGCGAAGTGTCATGTATACCTCGTATTCCCTCCAAACGAATGTAAATGCGACACTTCCTTGCTAGGAAATGGCATATTCAGATGCCTACGTATCGTAGCAATAGGGTTCTAATGCTACTTAAATCGCGATATCGCATCTCACTTATATGTTTCGTGATAAGATATAATATTCATCGCGAAGTGTCATGGATACCTCATATTCGCTTCAAAAGAATGTAAATGCGACACTTCCATGCTAGGAAATAGCGTCTGCAGATGTCTACGCGTCGAGGCAATAGAGTTCTAATGCTTCTTAAAACGCGATATCGCATCTCACTTCTATGTTTCATGATAAGATATAATATTCATCGCGAAGTATCATGTATACCTCGTATTCACTTCAAAAGAATGTAAATGCGACACTTCCATGCTAGGAAATTGCGTCTGCAGATGTCTACGCGTCGAGGCAATAGAGTTCTAATGCTTCTTAAAACGCTATATCGCGTCTCACTAATATGTTTCATGATAAAATATAATATTCATTGCGAAGTGTCATGTATACCTCGTATTCCCTCCAAGCGAATGTAAATGCGACACCTCCTTGCTAGGAAATGGCGTATTCAGATGTCTACGCGTCGAGGCAATAGAGTTCTCATGCTTCTTAAAACGCGATATCGCATCTCACTTCTATGTTTCATGATAAGATATAATATTCATTGCGAAGTGTCATGTATACCTCGTATTCACTTCAAAACAATGTTAATGCGAATCTTCCTTGCTAGGAAATAGCGTTTGCAGATGCCTACATATCGTAGCAATAAAATTCTAATGCTACTTAAATCGCGATATCGCATCTCATTTATATGTTTCGTGAAAAGATATAATTTTCATTGCGAAGTGTCATGTATACCTCGTAGTCGCTTGAAAAGTATGTAAAAGCGACTATTCCTTGCTAGGAAATAGCGTTTGCAGATGCCTACGTATCGTAGCAACAGAGTTCTAATGCTTCTTAGATCGCGATATCGCATCTCATTTCTATGTTTCCTGATAAGTTATAATATTCATTCCGAAGTGTCATGTATACCACGAATTCACTTCAAAAGAATGTAAATGCGGCACTTCCATGCTAGGAAATAGCGTTTGCAGATGTCTACATATCGTAACAATAAATTTCTAATGCTACTTAAATCGCAATATCGCATCTCATTTATATGTTCCGTGAAAAGATATAATATTCATTGCGAAGTGTCAGGTATACCTCGTATTCACTCCAAAAGAATGTAAATGCGACGTTTCCATCCTAGGGGATACCGTTTGCAGATGTCTACGTATAGTAGCAAAAGAGTCCTAATGCTTCTTAAAACGAGATGTCGCATTTCACTTCTATGTTTCGTGATAAGATATAATATTCATTGCGAAGTGTCATGTATACCTCGTATTCACTTCAAAAGAACGTAAATAAGACACTTCCACGCTAGGAAATAGCGTTTGCAGATGTCTACGTATCGTAGCAATAGAGTTCTAATGCTCCTTAAAACGCGGTATCGCATCTCACTTCTATGTCTCATGATAAGATATAATATTCATTGCGAAGTGTCATGTATACCTCGTATTCACTTCAAAAGAATGTAAATATGACACTTCCATGCTAGGAAATAGCGTTTGCAGATGTCTACGTATATTAGCAATAGAGTTCTAATGCTTCTCAAAACGCGATATAGCACCTCAGTCATATGCTTCATGATAAGATATAATATTCATTGTGAATTGTCATGTATATCTCGTATTCACATCAAAAGAATGTAAATGCGACACTTCCATGCTAGGAAATAGCGTTTGCAGATGTCTACGTATCGCAGCAATAGAGTTCCAATGCTTCCTAAAACGCGATATCGCATCTCTCTTCTATGTTTCATGATAAGGTATAATATTCATTGCGATGTGTCATGTATACCTCGTATTCACTTCAAATGAATGTAAATGCGACACTTCCATGCTAGGAAACAGCGTTTTGCAGTTGACTACGTACCGTAGCAATAGAGTTGTAATGCTTCTTAGAACGCGATATCGCATATCACTGCTATGTTTCATGAGAAGATACAATATTCATTGCGAAGTGTCATGTATACATCGGTTTCACTTCACAAGAATGTAAATGCGACACTTCCTTGCTAGGAAATATTGTTTGCAGATGTCTACGTATCACAGCAATAGAGCACAAATGCTTCTTAAAACGAGATGTCGTATTTCATTTCTATGTTTCGTAATAAGATATAATATTCATTGTGTAATGATATGTATACCTCGTATTCACTTCAGTGAAATGTAAGTGCGAAATTTCCTTGCTAGGAAATAGAGTTTGCAGATGTCTACGTATATTAGCAATAGAGTTCTAATGCTTCTCAAAACGCGATATAGCACCTCAGTGCTATGTTTCATGATAAGATATAATATTCATTCCGAAGTGTCATGTATATCTCGTATTCACACCAAAAGAATGTAAATGCGACACTTCCATGCTAGGAAGTAGCGTTTGCAGATGTCTACGTATCGTAGCAATAGAGTTCTAATGCTTCTTAAAACGCGATATCGCATCTCACTGCTATGTTTCATGATAAGATATAATATTCATTATGGAGTGATATGTATACCTAGTACCCACTTCAAAAGAATGTAAATGCGACCCTTCCATGCTAGGGAATAGCCTTTGCAGATGTCTACGTGTCGTAGCAATAGAGTTCTAATGCTTCTTAGAACGCGATATCGCATCTCACTTTTATGTTTCATGATAAGATATAATATTCATAGCGAAGTGTCATGTATACCTCGTATTCACTTCAAAAGAATGTAAATGCGTCACTTCCACGCTAGGAAATAGCGTTTGCAGATGTCTACGTATCGTAGCAATAGAGTTCTAATGCTTCTCAAAACGCGATATAGCACCTCAGTCCTATGTTTCATGATAAGATATAATATTCATTGCGAAGTGTCATGTATATCTCGTATTAACATCAAAAGAATATAAATGCGACACTTCCATGCTAGGAAATAGCGTTTGCAGATGTCTACGTATCGCAGCAATAGAGTTCCAATGCTTCCTAAAACGCGATATCGCATCTCTCTTCTATGTTTCATGATAAGGTATAATATTCATTGCGATGTGTCATGTATACCTCGTATTCACTTCAAATGAATGTAAATGCGACACTTCCATGCTAGGAAATAGCGTTTTGCAGTTGACTACGTACCGTAGCAATAGAGTTGTAATGCTTCTTAGAACGCGATATCGCATATCACTACTATGTTTCATGATAAGATATAATATTCCTTGCGAAGTGTCATGTATACCTCGTATTCACTTCAAATGAATGTAAATGCGACACTTCCATGCTAGGAAGTAGCGGTTGCAGATGTCTACGTATCGTAGCAATAGGGTTCTAATGCTTCTTAAGACGCGATATCGCATCTCACATCTATATTTCATGATAAGATATAATATTCATTGCGAAGTCATGTATACCTCGATTTCTCTTCACAAGAATGTAAATGCGACACTTCCTTGCTAGGAAATAGCGTTTGCAGATGTCTACGTATCGCAGCAATAGAGTTCCAATGCTTCCTAAAACGCGATATCGCATCTCTCTTCTATGTTTCATGATAAGGTATAATATTCATTCCGAAGTGTCATGTATACCGCGTATTCACTTCAAATGAATGTAAATGCGACACTTCCATGCTAGGAAATAGCGTTTTGCAGATGTCTACGTATCGTAGCAATAGAGTTCTAATGCTTCTTAAAACGCGATATCGCATCTCACTGCTATGTTTCATGATAAGATATAATATTCATTATGGAGTGATATGTATACCTCGTATTCACTTCAAAAGAATGTAGATGCGACACTTCCATGCTAGGAAATAGCGTTTGCAGATGTCTACGTATCGTAGCAATAGAGTTCCAATGCTTCTTAAAACGCGATATCGCATCTCACTTCTATGTTTAATGATAAGATACAATATTCATTGCGAAGTGTCATGTATACCTCGGTTTCACTTCACAAGAATGTAAATGCGACACTTCCTTGCTAGGAAATATTGTTTGCAGATGTCTACGTATCACAGCAATAGAGCACAAATGCTTCTTAAAACGAGATGTCGTATTTCATTTATATGTTTCGTAATAAGATATAATATTCATTGTGTAATGATATGTATACCTCGTATTCACTTCAGTGAAATGTAAGTGCGAAATTTCCTTGCTAGGAAATAGAGTTTGCAGATGTCTACGTATATTAGCAATAGAGTTCTAATGCTTCTCAAAACGCGATATAGCACCTCAGTGCTATGTTTCATGATAAGATATAATACTCATTCCGAAGTGTCATGTATATCTCGTATTCACACCAAAAGAATGTAAATGCGACACGTCCATGCTAGGAAGTAGCGTTTGCAGATGTCTACGTATCGTAGCAATAGAGTTCTAATGCTTCTTAGTACGCGATATCGCATATCACTACTATGATTCATGATAAGATATAATATTCATTGCGAAGTTTCATGTATACCTCGTACTCACTTCAAAAGAACGTAAATAAGACACTTCCATGCTAGGAAATAGCGTTTGCAGATGTCTACGTGTCGTAGCAATAGAGTTCTAATGCTTCTTAGAACGCGATATCGCATCTCACTTCTATGTTTCATGATAAGATATAATATTCATTGCGAAGTGTCATGTATACCTCATATTCACTTCAAATGAATGTAAATGCGACACTTCCATGCTAGGAAATAGCGTTTTGCAGATGTCTACGTATCGTAGCAATAGAGTTCTAATGCTTCTTAAAACGCGATATCGCATCTCACTGCTATGTTTCATGATAAGATATAATATTCATTATGGAGTGATATGTATACCTCGTACCCACTTCAAAAGAATGTAAATGCGACCCTTCCATGCTAGGGAATAGCCTTTGCAGATGTCTACGTGTCGTAGCAATAGAGTTCTAATGCTTCTTAGAACGCGATATCGCATCTCACTTTTATGTTTCATGATAAGATATAATATTCATTGCGAAGTGTCATGTATACCTCGTATTCACTTCAAAAGAATGTAAATGCGTCACTTCCATGCTTGGAAATAGCGTTTGCAGATGTCTACGTATCGTAGCAGTAGAGTTCTAATGCTTCTCAAAACGCGATATAGCACCTCAGTCCTATGTTTCATGATAAGATATAATATTCATTGCGAAGTGTCATGTATATCTCGTATTAACATCAAAAGAATGTAAATGCGACACTTCCATGCTAGGAAATAGCGTTTGCAGATGTCTACGTATCGCAGCAATAGAGTTCCAATGCTTCCTAAAACGCGATATCGCATCTCTCTTCTATGTTTCATGATAAGGTATAATATTCATTGCGAAGTGTCATGTATACCTCGTATTCACTTCAAATGAATGTAAATGCGACACTTCCATGCTAGGAAAAGGCGTTTTGCAGATGTCTACGTATCGTAGCAATAGAGTTCTAATGCTTCTTAGAACGCGATATCGCATCTCACTTCTATGTTTCATGATAAGATACAATATTCATTGCGAAGTGTCATGTATACCTCGTATTCACTTCAAAAGAATGTAAATGCGTCACTTCCATGCTAGGAAATAGCGTTTGCAGATGTCTACGTAACGTAGCAATAGAGTTCTAATGCTTCCTAAAACGCGATATCGCATCTCTCTTCTATGTTTCATGATAAGGTATAATATTCATTGCGAAGTGTCATGTATACCTCGTATTCACTTCAAATGAATGTAAATGCGACACTTCCATGCTAGGAAAAAGCGTTTTGCAGATGTCTACGTATCGTAGCAATAGAGTTCTAATGCTTCTTAGAACGCGATATCGCATATCACTACTATGTTTCATGATAAGATATAATATTCATTGCGAAGTGTCATGTATACCTAGTACTCACTTCAAAAGAACGTAAATAAGACACTTCCATACTAGGAAATAGCGTTTGCAGATGTCTACGTATCGTAGCAATAGAGTTCTAATGCTTTTTAGAACGCGATATGGCATCTCACTTCTATGTTTCATGATAAGATATAATATTCATTGCGAAGTGTCATGTATACCTCGTATTCACTTCAAGAGAATGTAAATATGACACTTCCATGCTAGGAAATAGCGTTTGCAGATGTCTACGTATAATAGCAATATAGTTCTAATGCTTCTCAAAACGCGATATAGCACCTCATTCCTATGTTTCATGATAAGCTATAATATTCATTGCGAAGTGTCATGTATATCTCGTATTCACTTCAAAAGAATGTAAATGCGACACTTCCATGCTAGGAAATAGCGTTTGCAGATGTCTACGTATCGCAGGAATAGAGTTCTAATGCTTCCTAAAACGCGATATCGCATCTCTCTTCTATGTTTCATGATAAGGTATAATATTCATTGCGAAGTGTCACGTATACCTCGTATTCACTTCAAAAGAATGTAAATAAGACACTTCCATGCTAGGAAATAGCGTTTGCAGATGTCTACGTATCGCAGAAATAGAGTTCTAATGCTTCTTAGAACGCGATGTTGCATCTCACTTCTATGTTCCATGATAAGATATAATATTCATTGCGAAGTGTCATCTATACCTCGTAATCACTTCAAAAGGATGTAAATGCGACACTTCCATGCTAGGAAATAGTGTCTGCAGATGTCTACGTATCACAGCAATAGAGTACTAATGCTTCTTAAAACGAGATGTCGTATTTCACTTCTATGTTTCGTAATAAGATATAATATTCATTGTGTAATGTTATGTATACCTCGTATTCACTTCTGTGGAATGTAAGTGCGAAATTTCCTTGCTAGGAATTAGAGTTTGCAGATGTCTACGTATCGTAGCAATAGAGTTCTAATGCTTCTTAAAACGCGATATCGCATCTCACTGCTATGTTTCATGATAAGATATAATATTCATTATGGAGTGATATGTATACCTCGTACCCACTTCAAAAGAATGTAAATGCGACCCTTCCATGCTAGGGAATAGACTTTGCAGATGTCTACGTGTCGTAGCAATAGAGTTCTAATGCTTCTTAGAACGCGATATCGCATCTCACTTTTATGTTTCATGATAAGATATAATATTCATTGCTAAGTGTCATGTATACCTCGTATTCACTTCAAAAGAATGTAAATGCGACACTTCCTTGCTAGGAAATATTGTTTGCAGATGTCTACGTATCACAGCAATAGAGTACTAATGCTTCTTAAAACGAGATGTCGTATTTCACTTATATGTTTCGTAATAAGATATAATATTCATTGCGAAGTGTCATGTATACCTCGTATTCACTTCAAAAGAATGTAAATGCGACACTTCCATGCTAGGAAATAGTGTTTGCAGATGTCTACGTGTCGTAGCAATAGAGTACTAATGCTTCTTAAAACGAGATGTCGTATTTCACTTATATGTTTCGTAATAAGATATAATATTCATTGCGAAGTGTCATGTATACCTCGTATTCACTTCAAAAGAATGTAAATGCGACACTTCCATGCTAGGAAATAGAGTTTGCAGATGTCTACGTATAGCAGCAATAGAGTTCTAATGCTTACTAAAACGCGATATCGCATCTCTCTTCTATGTTTCATGATAGGGTATAATATTCATTGCGAAGTGTCATCTATACCTCGTATTCACTCCAGAAGAATGTAAATGCGGCACTTCCATGCTAGGAAATAGTGTTTGCAGATGTCTACGTATCGTAGCAATAGGGTTCTAATGCTTCGTAGAACGCGATATCGCATCTCACTTATATGTTTCTCGATAAGATATAATATTCATTGCGAAGTGTCATGTATACCTCGTATTCACTTCAAAAGAATGTAAATGCGTCACTTCCATGCTAGGAAATAGCGTTTGCAGATGTCTACGTATCGTAGCAACAGAGTTCTAATGCTTCTTAAAATGAGAAGTCGTATTTCATTTCTATGTTTCGTAATAAGATATAATATTCATTGCGATGTGTCATGTATACCTCGTATTCACTTCAAAAGAATGTAAATGCGACACTTCCATGCTAGGAGATAGCGTTTGCAGATGTCTACGTATAGTAGCAATAGAGTTCTAATGCTTCATAAATCGCGATATCGCATCTCATTTCTGGGTTTCAAGATAAGTTATAATATTCATTGCGAAGTATTATGTATACCTCGACTACATTTCCAAAGATACTACCCAGTAATTTGCGGCGTGTTGCGTAGTTTCCCGTAGCCCTTGTTAGTTAAACCCACGTCGAGACCATAAATAAACATGCCGTGACTTCAGTATCTCGCGACCTGAGTGTGTGTACTTGGCTAGGCGTAGTCGAGAGGAGGAGCATTTCGAAGTTTCAAGGGTTGTTCCGCCCCAGGGTTCCCGGGGTCGTGTAGTCTATCCCCTTTGCTACTTTCTGAGCAGCTGGCGCCCAAGAAAAGTTGTACGTGAGCGGATTCCTTGGAACGATAGATCGCTTTAGATTAAAATACGTTTTACACCTTAAAGCATTTAGATAATTAACCCCTTCGAGCTTCCCTGACTTACTATATATAGGTTTCCGTCACAACTAATAGGAATCATCACTTTACATAGATATATAGAACACACATAGTTTTAAACGTAGAACTGAGAATTTGAGAACTTACTTTGAAACGTTAGTAGTGAGAAATTCCATCGGATTTCATAGAAATTCAGAACTTACTTGCTATGAGACATAGGCAGATAAGGGCCATCGCGTTGCTTAGAACTTTAGAACTTGCTTACTTCAACAAAGATTTCTATTGGCTTCGTCCGTTCTTTTAGAAGAGTTTTTGATAAACCACATGCTTTTCACGCTTCTGATATCTTTGAAAGTTCGCGAGATGTAATCGTTTAAGTTTTAAAATGATTACTTAGTGTGGATTATTATTTAGTAACTCGCTCATAAACGAGTCTGCATAGGATTTAATCCATAAGTTTTTAAGCCTGGAATTTGTGCAGTTATTTGTTATTCACTTATTGCTCAAGCGACAAAGAATCTGACCACTTCAAAATGGTTGACTTTCATCAATTTTCTTAAAAATTGAAATACTGCCCAACTGCTTGCATTAAAGACTGTAATTAAAGCTTTCGAAACATTTTACCTCTTATAGATGAATTCTGGAATTGAAATTGAATGTTTGACTTTTCTAGCTCCTGTTTAGACATCTTTCTATTGGAATGTTCAAGTATTTTTCATATTCGTAATTATTAAAAATGTTTTACTTGATTCTTTTATTTCATATTTAGAATTTTCTGAGAAATATTCTTTATCGTAATGAACTATATAATTGCAATTATAATTCTTTATGAAGTAATAATAACAGAAAGGTATGTATCCATTCTTGTAGTTTTGTAAAGAGTATTTAATCTTACTATCTAAAATGAAACATTGAGATCTGTTTACAATCTAATGGAATTTAATTACCTTTTGATTCAAATTCACAATGATAATCTTCCATAGTTCAACAATTTTGTGAGCTGTCCTCAGGAATCCGCAGCTCTGTACTTATAAAATGAACGACACAAAGAACAGCCTAACCAAACGTATTCGAACCGATTTTTCAATACTAATCTTATCATGTTTAACTTATGCTGCAAACTATTGAAATGCCCTTCGAAAAGTGTTTATTCACAGTGAAGTAAAGGGTAAGTATTACGCCTTCCACCACTGTTTACAATACGTATGTTTCATTTACTATCAAAACCGTGAGTATTATCGCCTTTCTTTACTTTTTGTAACCTTCAGTGCCTTCATGTTACAGATCGTTAAACTTGCATTAAAATGCTCTATCGTATTACGGAAGAATGGATATACCAATTCATTTTAAAAAATGAATGTAACCTTCATATGTCTAACATAACTCCACTTACAAAAAAACTATTTTCATCAACCGATGGCCCCTTTGTACTGTGCAATTTTATATTAGCAAAAACTTCTATGAAACTTATAGTTTCGTGGATATCTGAGGTGCTAATTATTACTGCCCCACCCTGTATATTGTTATGGATGTGTCCAACAAGGCAACGATGAACAGAGTTAAATTTAATATTATGATGTTTATTATTTTACTTATAGTATATTTGTTTTTCTGGAATTTTGCCAAAAAACAATGTTTACGATGTCGACAGATGAATATATTTGCCTTAGAATTACAAGAGCCAACAATTTCGAAAGTAGAATATTACTTTACTTCGCTAACCGAATCATTGCAAACGTTAAGTAAATTTAATTGAAATATCCGCAAAATTTGAGGACAAAAAGTTTTTGTAATTTTACGCAACATATATGATGGTGATAAAGGATAAGTATACGGAACTGAAAATGGAAAGTAACGAGCAGAAAAAGAAACTGATGGAGCTATAAAGTAGATTGATACATCCGTCAAATGATGATTCTAGGTTAATAAAATCTGTTAATTAAAGAACTATTGCAAAAATCAAGTATAATCAATATTACTTCTGCTCAAAGGCTATAATAGAATTGGACCGAAATGGGTACAAAACAGGCAATTATATCTATACGTTCTATTCTATGCAAAGGCAAATATTTCAAAGAGAAAAGATGTGTTACTTACAAATTACTTATGTTCCTAGATATCTCACTAATTCAGGCTTCTTGTCTTGCAGAACTTATCATTCATGTAACATGTAAAGGGGTCGAAGAATAGTAAAAGATTTTTATATTTCATAGCCTCACTTGATACGTCGATTGGATCACGTAAAATATCGGACATTAATTGCATCTACATCTTCAGACCTTAAATATATAATTGCAACAACATATTTAATAGCGTTTTAATAACATTTTTCTAATTGTTTATATCTATGTCTAATAAATATATATTAATCGAATAAGTTGCTTTACCAAAGAATAAAAGTATCTGAGGCTTACAAATCGGAGCATTACATAACAAACGTGCATCACATATATAATATTACATGTAACAAAAGATGAAGACCAAAAAGATCGTACATAAGTTGAATCCACAATGCGGTCATAGAGATACAGAAACGGCAAAAATTCCAAACAATAATTTAAAAAATTCAAAAAGGGGGGAGTGAAAATCCATCTCCTGGACGATGATAAGGAACAAGTCTGCCTCATGCACTACAATATCCCAAACAGCCAGCGATTGGCACGCCAATGACAACGGATGGAACGAATTCCGTGACAGAACTGTGCTAACAAAGTGCTCCTACTCAACTTTCGAAATGGCATACTGTTAGTACTGGGGCGGCATTCGTATCACGGCACTATTAAAGCACCGAGATATAGCACACGCGCTACACGGCCGTGACAATGACACTATCAGCTCACCATAGCTACACGCGTGGTTGTGGCGTAGGCTGACATTTACTAATGGGGAAGCTGTTTCCATAAAAATTATAAGCAAATATGAAAAATGACTAAACTGTGCAATTTATTTATTTTGATTCCAATATAGATACACCGGCACAAAACAAAGATATAAGAACTCGATTTTATTATTTTCTATAAACTAGCTCGATAGGGCGATTTTTTCCATAAAGTCGATAATTACTTTGTCATAAAAATATATACACCTATTTTATATATATTTTCGTCAATTTATTGTTACAAATTCATGCAATTGAGGGTTACATTAAATACGATGAGAGCATGTTATTTCAAAAATTACACAAGGCGAAGTTAGGGACGCAACAGCATGAATTTTTATTTTATAAGTATTATTTTTTTTTATAAATAATATTTTTAATCTATGATGTATTGAAAGAAATATATACGACTCGCTCAATAACTATAAATATAGGAAAACGACCATCAAAATGTCTATCAATACTCATATGCGGAACATCTACTGACATCTAATGGTTCTAATTTGTATGAAAGCACAGGTTCCCCATTGCCAAATGTGATCCTGCGTCATTGCTGAGGAGATTCATGAATGGAGCGATGATAGGCGTGTCACCATGGTGCTGCTTCTGCGCGATTCGCTTGTCTAGACCGTGCTGGTAACACGTTCTGCCACTTTAGTCAACTAATCCGGTCACAGATGACTACGGATCAGTTGACACTCCTCGGAAGTGGCAATATAGTGCCGGCATGGTGTCGCTACCATCTTGCCGTTTGTTATCTGGGATGCCTTTTAGTGCATTATTCGGAATTGAATTTGAACACATAGTTACTTAATCGCAATTTTGTATGTACTGTGACGTGGTGAAGTCACAAGGCTCGCTCACCCCCCCCCCCCCCACCCTGCTTCGGTTAGACTAGCTCGCAGATCACCACCCATGCGAGAAGCGCGACACGGACCATCGCGATAGCTGTATTTGCGAGGAGCGTGAAATACACGATGGTAGAACCTTCCCCCCCCCCCCCGTTCGTTTCTCTCTCTCCGTTCTACGGATTAGACTGGCGAGCTGATGGAGGAAGCGACCCATAAGACGCCTCTTCGGCGGATAATAAGACCGCAGGTTCGCGGAAGGGCTGTGCACCGAGGTAGCGTGACGGGCTCGACGGTGGAGGAGTCGGGAAGTGAGCAAGAAGAGACCCTGAAGCCCGACGGATAGGATCCAGAGCTCTGCAACGATAAGACCGCTGCCATAGTCCAGGGAGACAAACAGGATGGTTCTCGGGAGTGAGAAGGACCTCTACCCCTCCCCATTAGAACTCCATTGCTTCGATTGGTAGAAATCTGGAAACGCTATTCCCTAGCAAGGAAGTGTTGCATTTACATTCTTTTGACGTGTAGACGAGAATACATAACACTTCGCAATGAATATTATATCTTATCATGAAACACAGAATTGAGATGCGATATCGCGTTTAAAGAAGCGTTAGAACTCTATTCCTTCGATACGTAGACATCTGAAAACGCACATCCTATCAAGGAAGTGCGGCATTTACATTACTTCGAAGTGTAGACGAGGTATACATAACACTCCGGAATGAATATTATATCATAGCAAGAAACATTGAAATGAGATGCGATATCACGTTTTAGAAGCATTACAAATCCATTGCTTCGATACTTAGACATCTGGAAACCATATTTCCCAGCAAGGAAGTGTGGCATTAACATTCGTTTGATGTGTAGACGAGATATACATAACAATTCGCAATGAATATTATATCTTATTATGAAACATAGAATTGAGATGCGATATCGCGTTGAATGAAGCACAAGAACTCTATTGCTTCCATACGTAGACATCTGGAAACGCTATTTCCTAGCCAGGAAGTGTGGCATTTACATTCTTTAGAAGTGTAGACGAGGTAAACATGACTCTTCGTAATGAATATTATATCATATCATGAAACATAGAAATGAAATGCGATATCGCGATTTAAGTAGCTTTGGAATTCTATTGCTTCGATGCGTAGACATCAAGAAACTCTATTTCCCAGCATGAAAGTGTAGCACTTACATTCTTTTGGAGTGTAGACGAGGTATACATGGCATTACGCTATGAATATTATATCTTATCTTGAAACATAGTATTGTGATGCGATATCGCGTTTAATGAAGCATTAGAACTCTATTGCTTCGGTACGTAGACATCTGGAAACGCATTTCCTAGCTAGGTAGTGTGGCAATTGCATTCTTTTGAAGTGCTAGCGAGGTATACATAACACTTCGCAGTGAATATTATATCTTGATATGAAACATAGAAATGCGGTGCGATATCGCGTTCTAAGAAGCACTAGAACTCTATTGCTACGATACGTAGACATCTGCAAACGATATTTCCTAGCAAGGAAGTGTCGCATTTACATTCTTTTGAAGTGAATACGAGGTATAAATGACACTTAGCAATGAATATAATATCTTATCATGAGACATAGAAACGAGATGCGACATCTCGTTTTAAGATGCATTAGATCTCTATTGCTACGATACGTAGACATCTGCAAACGCTATTTCCTAGCAAGGAAGTGTCGCATTTACATTCTTTTGAAGTGAATACGAGGTACACATGACACTTCGCAATGAATATTATATCTTATCATGAAGCAGAGAAACGAGATGCGACATCTCGTTTTAGGATGCATTAGATCTCTATTGCTACGATACGTAGACATCTGCAAACGCTATTTCCTAGCAAGGAAGTGTCGCATTTACATTCTTTTGAAGTGAATGCGAGTTACACATGACACTTCGCAATAAATATTATATCATATCATGAAACAGAGAAATGGGGTGCGACATCTCGTTTTAAGCAGCACTAGAACTCTATTGTTTCCATGCATAGACATCTGGAAACGCTATTTCTTAGCAAGGATGTCTCGCATTTGCATTCTTTTGGAGTGAGTACGAGCAATACATGACACTTCGCAATGAATATTATATCTTATCATGAAACATAGGAGTGAAATTCGATATCGGTACATAGGAAGCATTAGAAATCTACTGCTTCGATACGTAGACATCTGCAAACGCTATTTCCTAACAAGGAAGTGTCGCACTTACATCCTTTTGAAGCGAATACGAGGTATACGTGAGAAATCGCAATGAATATTAAATCTTATCATGAAACATAGATGTGAGATGCGATATCGTGTTTTAAGAAGAATCAGAACTCCATTGCTACGATACGTAGCCATCTGCAAACGCTACTTCCTAGCATGGAAGTTTCGCATTTACATACTTTTGAAGTGAGTACGAGGTATACGTGACATTTGGCAATGAATATTATATCTTGTCATGAAACATAGGAACGTGATGCGATGTCGCGTTCTAAGAAGTAATAGATCTCTATTGCTACGATACGTAGACATCTGCAAACGCTATTTCCTAACAAGGAAGTTTCGCATTTACATTCTTTTGAAGTGAATACGAGGTATACATGACACTTCGCTATGAATGTTATATCTCATCATGAAACATAGAAATGAGATGCGATATCCCGTTTATAGAAGCATTAGAACTCTATTGCTACGATACGTAGACATCTGCAAACGCTATTTCCTTGGAAGGAAGTGTCGCATTTACATTCTTTTGAAGTGAATACGAGGAAATCATGGCACTTCGCAATGAATATTATATCTTGTCCTGAAACATAGTAATGAGATGCGATATCCCGTTTTAAGAAGCATAAGAAATATATTGCTACGGTACGTAGATATCTGGAAACGCTATTTCCTAGCAAGGAAGTGTCGCATTTAAATTCTTTTGAAGTGAATACGAGGTATACATGACACTTCGCAATGAATATTATATCTTATCATGAATCATCGAAATGAAGTGCGATATCGTGTTTTAAGAAGCGTTAGAACTCTATTGCTACGATACGTAGACATCTGGAAACGCTATTTCCTAGAAAGGAAGTGTCGCATTTACATTCTTTTGAAGTGAATGCGAGTTACACATGACACTTCGCAATAAATATTATATCATATCATGAAACAGAGAAATGGGGTGTGACATCTCGTTTTAAGCAGCACTAGAACTCTATTGTTTCCATGCATAGACATCTGGAAACGCTACTTCTTAGCAAGGAAGTATCGCATTTACATTCTCTTGGAGTGAGTACGAGCAATACATGACACTTCGCAATGAAAATTATATCTTATTATGAAACATAGGAGTGAAATTCGATATCGGTACATAGGAAGCATTAGAAATCTACTGCTTCGATACGTAGACATCTGCAAACGCTATTTCCTAACAAGGAAGTGTCGCATTTGCATTCTTTTGAAGTGAATGCGAGGTAACACTCCACAATGAATATTATATCTTATCATGAAGCATAGAAATGAGATGCGATATGGCGACATAAAAAGCATTGGAACTCTTTTGCTACGATACGTAGACATATGCAAACGCTATTTCCTAGCAAGGAAGTGTCGCATTTACATTAATTTGAAGTGAATACGATGTATACGTGACTCTTCGCAATGAATATTGTATCTTATCATGATGCAGAGAAACGAGATGCGACAACTCGTTTTAGGATGCATTAGATCTCTATTGCTACGATACGTAGACATCTGCAAACGCTATTTCCTTGGAAGGATGTGTCGCATTTACATTCTTTTGAAGTGAATACGAGGAAAACATGGCACTTCGCAATGAATATTATATCTTGTCCTGAAACATAGTAATGAGATGCGATATCCCGTTTTAAGGAGCATAAGAAATATATTGCTACGGTACGTAGATATCTGAAAACGCTATTTCCTAGCAAGGAAGTGTCGCATTTGCATTCTTTTGAAGTGAATGCGAGGTATACATAACACTCCACAATTAGTATTATATCTTATCATGAAGCATAGAAATGAGATGCGATATCGCGACTTAAAAAGCATTAGAACTCTCTTGCAACGATACGTAGACATATGCAAACGCTATTTTCTAGCAAGGAAGTGTCGCATTTACATTAATCTGAAGTGAATACGATGTATACATGACACTTCGCAATGAATGTTATATCTTATCATGAAACATAGAAATGAGATGCGATATCCCGTTTATAGAAGCATTAGAACTCTATTGCAACGATTCGTAGACATCTGCAAACGCTATTTCCTAACAAGGAACAGTCGCATTTACATTCCTTTGAAGTGAATACGAGGTATACATGACACTTCGCAATGAATATTATATCTTATCATGAAACAGAGGAATCAGATGCGACATCTCGTTTTAAGAAGCACTAGAACTCTATTGTTTCGATACGTAGACATCTGGAAACGCTAATTCCTAGCAAAGCAGTGTCGCACTTACATTCCTTTGAAGTGAATAGGAGGTATACATGACAGTTCGCAATGAATATTATATCTTGTCATGAAACGTAGGAATGAGATGCGATATCCCGTTTTAAGAAGCATTAGAAATTTATTGCTACGATGCGTAGATATTTGGAGACGATATTTCCTAGCATGGAAGTGTCACATTTGCATTCTCTTGAAATGAATTCGAGGCATATATGACACTTCGCAATGAATATTATATCTTATCATGAAACATAGAAATGAGATGCGATATCGCGTTTTAAGAAGTGTCAGAACGCTTTTGCTACGATACGAAGACTTCTGCAAACGCTATTTCCTAGAAAGGAAGTGTCGCATTTATATTGATTTGAAGTGAATACGAGGTATAAGTGAAACTTCGCAATGAATATTATATCTTATCATGAAACATAGAAATGAGATGCGATATCCCGTTTTAAGAGGCATTAGAAATCTATTGCTACGTTGCGTAGATATCTGGAGACGCTATTTCCTAGCAAGGAAGTGTCGCATTTACATTCTTTTGAAGCGAATACGAGGAATACATGACTCTTCACAATGAATATTATATCTTATCATGAAACATAAAAATGAGATGCGATATCGCGTTGTGAGAAGCATTAGAATTCTATTGCTATGATACTTAGACATCTGCAAACGCTATTTCCTATCAAGGAGCGTTGCATTTACATTCTTTTGAAGTGAATACGAGGAACACATGACACACATTTAAGGAGCATTAGAAATTTATTGCTACGATGCGTAGATATTTGGCGACGATATTTCCTAGCAAGGAAGTGTCGCAGTTACTTTCTTTTGAAGTGAATACGAGGTGTACGTGACATTTCGCAATGAATATTGTATCTTATCACGAAACGTAGAAATGAAATGCGATATAGCGTCTTAAGGAGCATTAGAACTCTATTGCTTCGATACGTAGATATCTAGATACGCTATTTCCTAGAATGGAGGTGTCGCATTTACATTCATTTGAAGTGTAGACGAGCGATGCATAACACTTCGCAATGAATATTATGTCTTATCATGAATCATAGAAATGAGATGCGATATCGCGATTTAAGATGCATTAGAACTCTTTTGCTACGATACGTAGATATCCGGAAACGCTACTTCCTAGCAAGGATGTGTCGCATGTACATTCCTTTGAAGTGAATACGTTGTATACATGACACTTCGCAACGAATATTATATCTTATCATTAAACATTGAAATGAGATGCGATATCGCGTTTTAAGAAGCGTCAGAACTCTATTGCTACGATACGTAGATATCTGGAGACGCTATTTCCTAGAAAGGAAGTATGGCATTTACATTCATTTGAAGTGTAGACGAGGAATACATAACACCTCGCATTGAATATTATATCTTGTCATGAGACATAGAGATGAGGTGCGATATCGCGTTTTAAGGAGAATTAGAACTCTATAGCTTCGATACAGATATATCTGGGGACGTAATTTCCTAGAAAGGAAGTGTCGCATTTTGTGACGTCAGGTGTACCGCCTGCCACCCATCAACCTCCTCGCATCCCCCAGCATCAACCCCTGGACGCATGCAACCAGCGAAACTCGCCTGCAGAACCAGCAACTGGAAGTGTTCGCTCGCGCATACCTGCACGCGCTCACTCACACCGAGTTCCGCTGCCTCACTCGCACCGCCGAGTATACCTCTGTCGCTCGTACAGGACACCAGTGTCTCACTCGCACCACCGAGTATACCTGTCTCGCCCGCACCAAGGACGGGCAGCCCTATCTCCCTCGCACCGAGGATTCCGTCCTGCAGGAAGACGTAGCCGCAGCCCATCACCTGAATGGGGTTTTTTCCAATCCCGGGAACAGGATCTGCTAGAACCTATATATTACTTCTAAGCTAGGACATACGTACCATATCATGACGCATATATAAGAATTCCTAGATCTAAGTTACACTAAGTAAGATGCGTCCGGCCAGCGGCATGCGCCGCTACCCCCACCACGAGCCGCGGGTCCCCACTCGCTGAACTGCGCGCTCTCCGCCTCGAGACGCGAGTCCCCCACTCGCGGGATCGCGATCTCCCTAACACGAGCGTCCGCGACCGTAGCGCCCCACGAACCGAGGAGGTCAGAGACGCGTCTCCAGAGCACACACTCTGACTCGAGATCTCCTACCGAGGAGCCGAAACCTCTAGTTCTAGATCGTTAGCCACCTCAATGTGGGGTTCAGGCATCGTATTTCTATTTCCATTTTAACTTAGTCTTAGACTTAGAATAATTCCAGTTCTTGTATACTTTAAACCTAGAATATATTTTATTTCTACTTTTACTATATCCAAGTACAAGTTCTTTTAGCAAGTCTACTATTTCCACATCCATTAATTTTATCAAGTGTTTATAATACTAGTTCTACTTTTAACATTACATTTAACTACGAATTCTTCCACGGGTTCTTCCATACAACTGGGGTTGATCTTCATCAAATTGAAGGAGTATAGAAATCGGCTTTGTGACGTTGAGACCGCCGCTTATCCTTCAGATCTTAGTCGAAACTACAGAAAAACCTGGTGAATGAATCGTGCTTCCGGTTTGCGAAGAACGCGACGTGCGAGTAGGAAGAATTTCATACGATCACTTGTGCGTGAATATTTGAAGGGCGTTCCGAGAGTCCTCGTATACCAGCGACCTGCCTTCGCACCAGCCCAGACGCCGCTTTCCGAAGCGACCGTCGACGCTTCCGATCCAGACACCACGACGCATCACGCCGATTCTGCCACATTCAGCATCATCGCTGAATTCCGACCACCGTCCTCCTCTTCGCTGGCGACTGATCGTGATTTCCGTAGCAGCCAACAGAACGAAATCCGCTACGATCCCAGCGAAAGATCCTCCACGCCGTTTCTACGTACAAATCGAGAGAGAAGTCATCGAAAGGTAGGGTCATTCCCTTATTATCACGAGTGTTTTCGCAAGTGTCGCGTCAGCCGAAATTGTCGGACCCGGTCTTAACGCGTTCCCGAGGACCGAATTACCGAAAAATAGGCTCGTGTCGTAAAGCCTCCGGAGCAACGGAAAATAGATTCACCGGACGTGATACCTCGTATTCACCTCAAAAGAATGTAAATGCGACACGTCCTTGCTAGGAAATAAGGTTTGCAGATATCTACGTATCGAAGAAATAGAGCTCTAATGCTTCTTGAAACGCCACATCGCATCTCATTTCTATGTTTCATCATAAGATATATGATTCATTGCGTAGTGTTATGTATAGCACGTATTCACTTCAAAAGAGTGTAAATGCGACACTTCCTTGCTAACAAGTAGCGTTTGCAGATGTCTCCGTATCGAAGCAATAGAATTCTAATGCTTCTTAAATCGCGATATCGCTTCTCATTTCTATGTTTTATGTTAAGATATAATATTCATTGCGAAGTGTCATGTATACCTCGTATTTACTTCAAAAGAATGTAAATGCCATACTTCCATGCTAGGAAATAGCGTTTGCAGATGTCTACGTATCGTAGCAATAGAGTTCTGACGCTTCTTAAAACGCGATATCGCATCGTATTTCAATGTTTCATGATAAGATGTAATATTCATTGCGAAGTGTCATGTATACCTCGTATTCACTTCAAAAGAATGTAAATGCGACACTTCCTAGCAAGGAAGTAGCGTTTGCAGATGTCTACGTATCGTAGCAATAGAGTTCTGAAGCTTCTCAAAACGCGATATCGCATCTCATTTCTGTGTTTCATGGTAAGATATAATATTCATTGTGGAGTGTTACGTATACCTAGAATTCACATATAAAAAATGTAAATGCGACACTTCCTTGCTAGGAAATATTGTCAGCAGGTGCCTACGTATCGTAGCAATAGAGTTCTAACGCTTCTTAAAACGCGATATCGCATCTCATTTCTATGTTTCATGATAAGATATAACATTCATTGCGAAGTTTCACTTATACCTCGTATTCACTTCAAATGAATGTAAATGCGACACTTGCTTGCTAGGAAATAGCGTTGCAGATGTCTCCGTATCGAAGCAATAGAGTTCTAATTCCTCTTAAATCGCGATATCGCTTCTCATTTCTATGTTTCGTGATAAGGTATAATATTCATTGTGGAGTGTCATGTATACCCCTTACTCACTTCAATAGTGTGTAAATGCGGCACTTCCTTACTATCAAATAGCGTTTGCATATGTCTACGTATCGTAGCAAGAGAGCTCTAATGCTTTTCAAAACCCGATATCGCATCTCATTTCTACGTTTCATGATAAGATATAATATTCATTGCGAAGTGCCATGTACACCTCGTATTCATTTAAAAGAATATAAATGCGACGCTTCCGTGCTAGGAAGTAGCGTCTGCAGATGTCTACGCGTCGAGGCAATGGAGTTCTAATGCTTCATAAAACGCGATATCGCATCTCATTTCTATGAATCGTGATAAGATACAATATTCATTGCGAAGTGTCATGTATACCTCATATTCTTTCCAAACGAATGTAAATGCAACACTTCCTTGCTAGGAAATAGCTTATTCAGATGTCTACATATCGTAGCAATAGAGTTCTAATGCTATTTAAATCGCAATATCGCCTCTCATTTCTATGTTTCGTGATAAGGTATAATATTCATTGCGAAGTGTCATGTATACCTCGCATTCACTTCAAAAGAATGTAAGTGCGACACTTCCATGCTTGGAAATAGCGTTTGCAGATGTCTACGCGTCGAGGCAATACAGTTCTAATGCTTCTTAAAACGCGATATCGCATCCCATTTATATGTTTCGTGATAAGATATAATGTTCATTGCAAAGTGTCATCTATTCCTCGTATTCTCTTCAAACGAATGTAAATGCGGCACTTCCTTGCTAGGAAATAGCGTATTCAGATGTCTACCTATCGGAGCAAAAGGGTTCTAATGCTACTTAAATCGCGGTATCGCATCTCATTTATATGTTTCGTGATAAGATATAATGTTCATTGCGAAATGTCATATATACCTCGGATTCACATCAAAAGAATGTAAATGCGACACTTCCATGCATGGAAATAGCGTTTGCAGATATCTCCGCATCGAGGCAATAGGGTTCTAATGCTTCTTAAAACGCGATATCGCATATCTCTTCTAGGTTTCATGATAAGATATAATATTCATAGCGAAGTGTCATGTATACCTCGTAATCTCTCCAAACGAATGTAAATGCAACACTTCCTTGCTAGGAAATAGCTTGTTCAGATGTCTACGTATCGTAGCAATAGAGTTCTAATGCTACTTAAATCGCGATATCGCATCACATATATGTGTTTCGTGATAAGATATAATATTCATTGCGAAGTGTCATGAATACGTCATATTCACTTCAAAAGATTGTAAATGCGACTATTGCTTGCTAGGAAATAGCGTTTGCAGATGTCTCCGCATCGAGACCGTAGAGTTCTAATGCTTCTTAAAACGCGATATCGCACCCCTCTTCCGTGTTTCATGATAAGATACAATATTCATTGCGAAGTGTCATGTATACATCGTATTCACTTCAAAAGAATGTAAATGCGACTACTGCTTGCTAGGAAATAGCGTATTCAGATGTCTACGTATCGTAGCAATAGAGTTCTAATGCTACTTAAATCGCGATATCGCATCTCATTTCTATGTTTCGTGATAAGATATAATATTCATTGCGAATGGTCATGTATACCTTGTATTCACTTCAAAAGAATGTAAATGCGACTATTGCTTGCTAGGAAATAGCGTTTGCAGATGTCTACGTATCGTAGCAATAGCGTTTAAATGCTACTTAAATCACGATATGACACCTCATTTATATGTTTCGTGATAAGATAAAGTACTCATTGCGAAGTGTCATGTATACCTCGTATTCACTTCAAAAGAATGTAAGTGCGACACTTCCATGCTAGGAAATAGCGATTGCAGATGTCTCCGCATCGAGGCCATAGAGATCTAAAGCTTCTTAAAACGCGATATCGCATCTCGCTTCATTGTTTCATGATAAGATATCATATTCATTGCGAAGTGTCATGTACACCTCGTATTCTATCCAAACGAATGTAAATGCAACACTTCCCTCCTAGGAAATAGCTTATTCATATGTCTACGTATCGTAGCAATAGAGTTCTAATAACTTAAATCGCGATATCGCATCTCATTTGTATGTTTCGTTATAAGATATAGTATTCATTGCGAAGTGTCATGTACACCTCGTATTCACTACAAAAGAATGTAAGTGCGACACTGCCATGCTAGGAAATAGCGTCTGCAGATGTCTAAGCGTTTAGGCAATACAGTTCTAATGCTTCTTAAAACGCGATATCGCATCTCTCTTCTATGTTTCATGATAAGATATAATATTCATTGCGAAGTGTCATGTATACCTCATATTCTTTCCAAACGAATGTAAATGCAGCACTTCCTTGCTAGGAAATAGCTTCTTCAGATGTCTACGTATCGTAGCAATAGAGTTCTAATGCTACTTAAATCGCGATATCGCATCACATATATGTGTTTCGTGATAAGATATAATATTCATTGCGAAGTGTCATGAATACCTCGTATTCACTTCAAAAGATTGTAAATGCGACTATTGCTTGCTAGGAAATAGCGTTTGCAGATGTCTCCGTATCGTAGCAATAAAGTTTTAATGCTACTTAAATCGCGATATCGCATCTCATCTATATATTTCGTGATAAGGTATAATATTCATTGCGAAGTGTCATGTATACCTCGTATTCACTTCGAAAGAATGTAAGTGCGACAATTCCATGCTGGGATATAGCGTTTGCAGATGTCTCCGCATCGAGGCCATAGAGTTCTAGTGCGTCTTACAACGCGATATCGCATCTCTCTTCGATGTTTCATGATAAGATATAATATTCATTGCGAAGTGTCATGTATACCTCGTATTCAATTTAAAAGAATGTAAATGCGACTATTGCTTGCTGGGAAATAGCGTTCGCAGCTGTCTACGTATCGTAGCAATAGAGTTCTAATGCTACTTATATCGCAATATCGCATCTCATTTCTATGTTTTGTGATAAGACATAATATTCATTGCGAGGTGTCATGTACACCTCGTATTCACTTCATAAAAATGTAAATGCTACACTTCCATGCTAGGAAATAGCGTTTGCAGATATCTCCCCATCGAGGCAATAGGATTCTAATGCTTTTTAAGACGCGATATCGCATCTCACTTATATGTTACATGATTAGATATAATGTTCATTACGAAGTGTCATGTATACCTCGTATTCACTTCAAAAGAATGTAAATCCGAATCTTCCTTGCTAGGAAATAGCGTTTGCAGATGTCTCCGCATCGAGGCCATAGAGTTCTAAAGCTTCTTAAAACGCGATATCGCATCTCTCTTCTATATTTCATGATAAGATATAATATTCATTGCGAAGTGTTATGTACACCTCGTATTCACTACAAAAGAATGTAAGTGCGACACTGCCATGCTAGGAAATAGCGTCTGCAGATGTCTAAGCGTCTAGGCAATACAGTTCTAATGCTTCTTAAAACGCGATATCGCATCTCTCTTCTATGTTTCATGATAAGATATAATATTCATTGCGAAGTGTCATGTATACCTCGTATTCACTTCAAAAGAATGTAAATGTGACTACTGCTTGCTAGGAAATAGCGTTTGCAGATGTCTCCGCATCGAGACCGTAGAGTTCTAATGCTTCTTAAAACGCGATATCGCACCCCTCTTCCGTGTTTCATGATAAGATACAATATTCATTGCGAAGTGTCATGTATACCTCGTATTCGCTTCAAAAGAATGTAAATGCGACTACTGCTTGCTAGGAAATAGCATATTCAGATGTCTACGTATCGTAGCAATAGAGTTCTAATGCTACTTAAATCGCGATATCGCATCTCATTTCTATGTTTCGTGATAAGATATAATATTCATTGCGAATGGTCATGTATACCTTGTATTCACTTCAAAAGAATGTAAATGCGACTATTGCTTGCTAGGAAATAGCGTTTGCAGATGTCTATGTATCGTAGCAATAGCGTTTAAATGCTACTTAAATCACGATATGACACCTCATTTATATGTTTCGTGATAAGATAAAGTACTCATTGCGAAGTGTCATGTATACCTCGTATTCACTTCAAAAGAATGTAAATGCGAGTACTGCTTGCTATGCAATAGCGTTTGCAGATGTCTCCGCATCGAGACCGTAGAGTTCTAATGCTTCTTAAAACCCGATATCGCATCCCTCTTCCGTGTTTCATGATAAGATATAATATTCATTGCGAAGTGTCATGTATACCTCGAATTCACTTGAAAAGAATGTAAATGCGACACTTCCTTGCCAGGAAATAGCGTTTTCATATGTCTACGTATCGTAGCAAAAGTGTTCTAATGCTACTTAAATCGCAATATCGCATCCCTCTCCTGTGTTTCATGATAAGATATTATATTCATTGCGAAGTGTCATGTATACCTCATATTCACTTCAAAAGAATGTAAATGCGACTACTGCTTGCTAGGAAATAGCGTTTGCCGATGTCTCCGCATCGAGACCGTAGAGTTCTAATGCTTCTAAAAACGCGATATCGCATCCCTCGTCCGTGTTTCATGATAAGATACAATATTCATTGCGAAGTGTCATGTATACCTCGTATTCACTTCAAAAGAATGTAAATGCGACTACTGCTTGCTAGGAAATAGCGTTTGCAGATGTCTACGTATCGTAGCAATAGAGTTCTAATGCTACTTAAATCGCGATATCGCATCTCATTTGTATGTTTCGTGATAAGATATAACATTCATTCCGGAGTGTCATGTATGCCTCGAATTCACTTCAAAAGAATGTAAATGCGACACTTCCATGCTAGGAAATAGCTTTCGCAGATATCTCCACATCGAGGCATTAGGGTTCTAATGCTTCTTAAGACGCGATATCGCATCTCTCTTCTATGTTACATGATAAGATATAATGTTCATTGCGAAGGGTCATGTATACCTCGCATTCACTTCAAACGAATGTAAATGCGACGTTTCCATCCTAGGAAATAGCGTTTGCAGATGTCTACGTATCGTAGCAATAGAGTCCTAATGCTTCTTAAAACGCGATATTGCATCTCAATTCTATGTTTCATGATAAGATATAATATTCATTGTGGAGTGTTATGTATACCTCGCATTCACTTCAAATGAATGTAAATGCGACACTTCATTGCTAGAAAATAGCGATCTCAGATGTGTACGTATCGAGGCAATAGAGATCTATAGCTTCTTAACACGGGATACCGCATCTCATTTCTATGTTTCATGATAAGATATAATATTCATTGCGATGTGTCACGTATACTTCGTATTCACTTCTAAAGTATGTAAATGCGACACTTACATGCTAGGAAATAGCGATTGCAGATGTCTGCGTATCGTAGGAAAAGAGTTCTAATGTTTCTTAAAGTGCGATATCGCATCTCAATTCTATGTTTCATGATAAGATATAATGTTCATTGCGAAGTGTCATGTATACCTCGTATTCACTTCAATGGAATGTAAATGCGACACTTCCTTGCTAGGAAATAGCGTTTGCAGATTTCTACGTATATTAGCAATAGATTTCTAATGCTTCTTAAAACACGATATAGCTCCTCATTTCTATGTTTCATGATAAGATACAATATTCATTGTGGAGTGTTATGTATACCTCGTATTCAGTTCAAAAGAATGTAAATGCGACACTTCCTTGCTAGGAAATAGGGTTTCCACATATCTACGTATCGAAGTAATAGAGTTCTAACGCTACTTAAAGCGCGATATAGCTCCTCACTTCTATGCTTCATGATAAGATGTAATATTCATTGCGAAGTGTCATGTATACCTCGTATTCGCTTGAAAAGAATGTAAATGCGAAACTTCCATGCTAGGAAATAGCGTTTGCAGATGTCTACGTATCGTAGCAATAGAGTTCTAATTCTTCTCAAAACGCGATATAGCTCCTCATTCCTATGTTTCATGATAAGATATAATATTCATTGCGAAGTGTCATGTACATCTCGTTTTCACTTCAAAAGAATGTAAATGCGAAACTTCCATGCTAGGAAATAGCGTTTGCAGATGTCTACCTATCGTAGCAATAGAGTACTAATACTTCTTAAAACGAGATGTCGCACTTCATTTCTACGTTTCGTAATAAGATGTAATATTCATTGTGGAGTGTTATGCATACCTCGTATTCACTTCAAAAGTATGTAAGTGCGACACTTCCTTGCTAGGGAATATTGTTTGCAGATGTCTACGTGTCGTAGCAATAAGGTTCTAGTGCTTCTTAAATCACGATATCGCATCTCATTTCTATGTTTCGTGTTAAGGTATAATATTCATTGCGAAGTGTCATGTATACATCGTATTCACATCACATGAATGTAAATGCGACACATCCATGCGAGGAAATAGCGTTTGCAGATATCTACGTATGGTAGCAATAGAGTTCTAATGCTTCTCAAAACGCGATATCGCAACTCATTCTTATGTTTCATGATAAGATATAATATTCATTGCGAAGTGTCATGTACATCTCGTTTTCACTTCAAAAGAATGTAAATGCGAAACTTCCATGCTAGGAAATAGCGTTTGCAGATGTCTACGTATCGTAGCGATAGAGTTCTAATGCTTCTTAAAAAGAGATGTCGCATTTCATTTCCATGTTTCGTAATAAGATATAATGTTCATTGTGGAGTGTCATGTATACCTCGTACTCACATCGCAAGAATGTAAATGCGACACATCCATGCAAGGAAATAGCGTTTGCAGATGTCTACGTATCGTAGCAATAGAGTTCTAATGCTTCTCAAAACGAGATATCGCAAATAATTCCTATGTTTCATGATAAGATATAATATTCATTGCGAAGTGTAATGTATATCTCGTATTCACTTCAAAAGAATGTAAATGCGAAACTTCCATGCTAGGAAATAGTGTTTGCAGATGTCTACGTATCGTAGCGATAGAGTTCTAATGCTTCTCAAAACGCGATGTAGCACCTCATTCCTATGTCTCATGATAAGATATAATATTGATTGCGAAGTGTCATGCATACCTCGTATGCACTTCAAAAGAATGTAAATATGACACTTCCATGCTAGGAAATAGCGTTTGCAGATGTCTACGTATCGTATCAATAGGGTTCTAATGCTTCTTAAAACGAGATGTCGTATTTCATTTCTATGTTTCGTAATACGATATAATATTCATTGTGTTGTGTTATGTATACCTCGTATTCACTTCAGTGGAATGTAAGTGCGACATGTCCATGCTAGGAAATAGCGTTTGCAGATGTCTACGTATCGTAGCAATAGAGTTCTAATGCTTCTCAAAACGAGATATCGCAAATCATTCCTATGTTTCATGATAAGATATAATATTCATTGCGAAGTGTAATGTATATCTCCTATTCACTTCAAAAGAATGTAAATGCGAAACTTCCATGCTAGGAAATAGTGTTTGCAGATGTCTACGTATCGTAGCGATAGAGTTCTAATGCTTCTCAAAACGCGATGTAGCACCTCATTCCTATGTCTCATGATAAGATATAATATTCATTGCGAAGTGTCATGTATACCTCGTATTCACTTCAAAAGAATGTAAATATGACACTTCCATGCTAGGAAATAGCGTTTGCAGATGTCTACGTATCGTATCAATAGGGTTCTAATGCTTCTTAAAACGAGATGTCGTATTTCATTTCTATGTTTCGTAATACGATATAATATTCATTGTGTAGTGTTATGTATACCTCGTATTCACTTCAGTGGAATGTAAGTGCGACATGTCCATGCTAGGAAATAGAGTTTGCAGATGTCTACGTATCGTAGCAATAGAGTTCTAATGCTTCTTAAAACGAGATGCCGCATTTCATTTCTATGTTTCGTGATAAGATATAATATTCATTGTGGAGTGTTATGTATACCTCGTACTCACTTCAAAAGAATGTAAATGCGACACTTCCATGCTAGGAAATAGCGTTTGCAGATGTCTACGTATCGTAGCAATAGGGTTCTAATGCTTCTTAAAACGAGATGTCGTATTTCATTTCTATGTTTCGTAGTAAGATGTAATATCCATTGTGTAGTGTTATGTATACCTCGTATTCACTTCAAAACTATGTAAGTGCGACACTTCCTTGCTAGGGAATATTGTTTGCAGATGTCTACGTATCGTAGCAATGAAGTTCTAGTGCTTCTTAAATCACGATATCGCATCTCATTCCTATGTTTCGTGTTAAGGTATAATATTCATTGCGAAGTGTCATGTATATCTCTTATTCACTTCAAAAGAATGTAAATGCGACACATCCATGCGAGGAAATAGCGTTTGCAGATGTCTACGTATCGTAGCAATAGAGATCTAATGCTTCTTAAAACGCGATATCGCATCTCACTGCTATCTTTCATGATAAGATATAATTTTTATTGCGAAGTGTCATGTATACCTCGTATTCACTTCAAAAGAATGTAAATGCGACACTTCCATGCTAGGAAATAGCGTTTGCAGATGTCTACGTATCGTAGCAATAGAGTTCTAATGCTTCTTAAAACGAGATGCAGCATTTCATTTCTATGTTTCGTGATAAGGTATAATATTCATTGTGGAGTGTCATGTATACCTCGTATTCACTTCAAAAGAATGTAAATATGACACTTCCATGCTAGGAAATAGCGTTTGCAGATGCCTACGTATCGTAGCAATAGAGTTCTAATGCTTCTTAAAACGAGATGCCGCATTTCATTTCTATGTTTCGTGATAAGATATAATATTGATTGCGAAGTGTCATGTATACCTCGTATGCACTTCAAAAGAATGTAAATATGACACTTCCATGCTAGGAAATAGCGTTTGCAGATGTCTACGTATCGTATCAATAGGGTTCTAATGCTTCTTAAAACGAGATGTCGTATTTCATTTCTATGTTTCGTAATACGATATAATATTCATTGTGTTGTGTTATGTATACCTCGTATTCACTTCAGTGGAATGTAAGTGCGACATGTCCATGCTAGGAAATAGCGTTTGCAGATGTCTACGTATCGTAGCAATAGAGTTCTAATGCTTCTCAAAACGAGATATCGCAAATCATTCCTATGTTTCATGATAAGATATAATATTCATTGCGAAGTGTAATGTATATCTCGTATTCACTTCAAAAGAATGTTAATGCGAAACTTCCATGCTAGGAAATAGTGTTTGCAGATGTCTACGTATCGTAGCGATAGAGTTCTAATGCTTCTCAAAACGCGATGTAGCACCTCATTCCTATGTCTCATGATAAGATATAATATTGATTGCGAAGTGTCATGCATACCTCGTATGCACTTCAAAAGAATGTAAATATGACACTTCCATGCTAGGAAATAGCGTTTGCAGATGTCTACGTATCGTATCAATAGGGTTCTAATGCTTCTTAAAACGAGATGTCGTATTTCATTTCTATGTTTCGTAATACGATATAATATTCATTGTGTTGTGTTATGTATACCTCGTATTCACTTCAGTGGAATGTAAGTGCGACATGTCCATGCTAGGAAATAGCGTTTGCAGATGTCTACGTATCGTAGCAATAGAGTTCTAATGCTTCTCAAAACGAGATATCGCAAATCATTCCTATGTTTCATGATAAGATATAATATTCATTGCGAAGTGTAATGTATATCTCATATTCACTTCAAAAGAATGTAAATGCGAAACTTCCATGCTAGGAAATAGTGTTTGCAGATGTCTACGTATCGTAGCGATAGAGTTCTAATGCTTCTCAAAACGCGATGTAGCACCTCATTCCTATGTCTCATGATAAGATATAATATTCATTGCGAAGTGTCATGTATACCTCGTATTCACTTCAAAAGAATGTAAATATGACACTTCCATGCTAGGAAATAGCGTTTGCAGATGTCTACGTATCGTATCAATAGGGTTGTAATGCTTCTTAAAACGAGATGTCGTATTTCATTTCTATGTTTCGTAATACGATATAATATTCATTGTGTAGTGTTATGTATACCTCGTATTCACTTCAGTGGAATGTAAGTGCGACGTGTCCATGCTAGGAAATAGAGTTTGCAGATGTCTACGTATCGTAGCAATAGAGTTCTAATGCTTCTTAAAACGAGATGCCGCATTTCATTTCTATGTTTCGTGATAAGATATAATATTCATTGTGGAGTGTTATGTATACCTCGTACTCACTTCAAAAGAATGTAAATGCGACACTTCCATGCTAGGAAATAGCGTTTGCAGATGTCTACGTATCGTAGCAATAGGGTTCTAATGCTTCTTAAAACGAGATGTCGTATTTCATTTCTATGTTTCGTAGTAAGATGTAATATTCATTGTGTAGTGTTATGTATACCTCGTATTCACTTCAAAAGTATGTAAGTGCGACACTTCCTTGCTAGGGAATATTGTTTGCAGATGTCTACGTATCGTAGCAATGAAGTTCTAGTGCTTCTTAAATCACGATATCGCATCTCATTTCTATGTTTCGTGTTAAGGTATAATATTCATTGCGAAGTGTCATGTATATCTCTTATTCACTTCAAAAGAATGTAAATGCGACACATCTATGCGAGGAAATAGCGTTTGCAGATGTCTACGTATCGTAGCAATAGATTTCTAATGCTTCTTAAAACGCGATATCGCATCTCACAGCTATGTTTCATGAAAAGATATAATATTCATTATGGAGTGTTATGTATACCTCGTACTCACTTCAAAAGAGTGTAAATGCGACCCTTCCATGCTAGGAAATAGCGTTTGCAGATGTCTACGTATCGTAGCAATAGAGTTCTAATGCTTCTTAGAACGCGATATCGCATATCACTTCTATGTTTCATGATAAGATATAATATTCATTGCGAAGTGTCATGTATACCTCGTATTCACTTCAAAAGAATGTAAATAGGACACTTCCATGCTAGGAAATAGCGTTTGCAGATGTCTACGTATCGTAGCAATAGAGTTCTAATGCTTCTTAGAACGAGATGTCGCATTGCATTTCTATGTTTCGTAATAAGATATAATATTCATTGTGTAGTGTTATGTATACCTCGTATTCACTTCAGTGGAATGTAAGTGCGACATGTCCATGCTAGGAAATAGAGTTTGCAGATGTCTACGTATCGTAGCAATAGAGTTCTAATGCTTCTTAAAACGCGATATCGCATCTCACTGCTATCTTTCATGATAAGATATAATATTTATTGCGAAGTGTCATGTATACCTCGTATTCACTTCAAAAGAATGTAAATGCGACACTTCCATGCTAGGAAATAGCGTTTGCAGATGTCTACGTATCGTAGCAATATAGTTCTAATGCTTCTTAAAACGAGATGCCGCATTTCATTCCTATGTTTCGTGATAAGATATAATATTCATTGTGGAGTGTTATGTATACCTCGTACTCACTTCAAAAGAATGTAAATGCGACACTTCCATGCTAGGAAATAGCGTTTGCAGATGTCTACGTATCGTAGCAATAGAGTTCAATGCTTCTTAAAACTAGATGTCGTATTTAATTTCTATGTTTCGTAATAAGATATAATATTCATTGTGTAGTGATATGTGTACCTCGTATTCACTTCAGTGGAATGTAAGTGCGACATTTCCTTGCTACGAAATAACGTTTGCTGATGTCTACGTATATTAGCAATAGAGTTCTAATGCTTCTCAAAACGCGATATCGCATCTCACTTCTATCTTTCATGATAAGATATAATATTTACTGCGAAGTGTCATGTATACCTCGTATTCACTTCAAAAGTATGTAAATGCGACACTTCCATGCTAGGAAATAGCGTTTGCAGATGACTACGTATCGTAGCAATAGAGTTCTAATGCTTCCTAAAACGCGATATCGCATCTCACTTCTACGTTTCATGATAAGATATAATTTTCATTGCGAAGTGTCACGTATACCTCGCATTCACTTCAAAAGAATGTAAATGCGACACTTCCATGCTAGGAAATAGCGTTTGCAGATGTCTACGTATCGTAGCAATAGCCTTCTACTGCTTCTTAGAACGCGATATCGCATCTCTCTTCTATGTTTCAGGATAAGATATAATATTCATTGCGAAGTGTCATGTTTACCTCGTATTCACTTCAAAGGATTGTAAATATGACACTTCCATGCTAGGAAATAGCGTTTGCAGATATCTACGTATCGTAGCAATAGAGTTCTAATGCCTCTTAAAATGAGATGCCGCATTTCATTTCTATGTCTCGTGGTAAGATATAATATTCATTGTGGAGTGTTATGTATACCTCGTATTCACTTCAAAAGAATGTAAATGCGACACTTCCTTGCTAGGAAATAACATTTCCAGATGTCTACGCATCGTAGCAATAGAGTTCTAGCGCTTCTTAAATCGCGATATCGCATCTCACTTCTATGTTTCGTGATAAAATATAATATTCATTGTAGATTGTTGTGTATACCCCGTACTCACTTCAAAAGAATGTAAATGCGACACTTCCATGCTAGGAAACAGCGTTTGCAGATGTCTACGTATCGTAGCAATAGGGATCTAATGCTTCTTAAAACGAGATGTCGTATTTCATTTTTATGTTTCGTAATAAGATATAATATTCATTGTGTAATGTTATGTATACCTCGTTTTCACTTCAGTGGAATGTAAGTGCGACATGTCCATGCTAGGAAATAGAGTTTGCAGATGTCTACGTATATTAGCGATAGAGTTCTAATGCTTCTCAAAACGCAATATAGCACCTCATTCCTACGTTTCATGATAAGATATAATATTCATTGCGAAGTGTCATGTATATCTCGTATTCACTTCAAACGAATGTAAATGCGACACTTCCATGCTAGGAAATAGCGTTTGCAGATGTCTACGTATCGTAGCAATAGAATTCTTGCGCTTCTTAAATCGCGATATCGCATCTCACTTCTATGTTTCGTGATAAGATATAATATTCATTGTAGAGTGTTATGTATACCTAGTTTTCGCTTCAAAAGAATGTAAATGCGACAGTTCCATGCTAGGATACAGCGTTTGCAGATGTCTACGTATCGTACCAATAGTGTTCTAATGCTTCATAGAACGCGATATCGCATCTCACTTCTAGGTTTCATGATAAGATATAATATTCATTGCGAAGTGTCATGTATACCTCGTATTCACTTCAAATGAATGTAATTGCGACACTTCCATGCTAGGAAAAAGCGTTTGCAGATGTCTACGTATCGCAGCAATAGAGTTCTAATGCTTCCTAAAACGCGATATCGCATCTCACTGCTATGCTTCATGAGAAGATATAATATTCATTATGGAGTGTTATACATACCTCCTACTCACTTCAAAAGAATGTAAATGCGACACTTCCATGCTAGGAAATATTGTTTGCAGATGTCTACGTATCACAGCAATATAGTACTAATGCTTCTTAAAACGAGATGTCGTATTTCATTTCTATGTTTCGTAATAAGATATAATATTCATTGTGTAATGTCATGTATACCTCGATTTCACTTCACAAGAATTTAAATGCGACACTTCCTTGCTAGGAAATGTTGTTTGCAGATGTCTACGTATCACAGCAATTGAGTACTAATGCTTCTTAAAACGAGATGTCGTATTTCATTTCTATGATTCGTAATAAGATATAATATTCATTGTGTAATGTTATGTATACCTCGTATTCACTTCAGTGGAATGTAAGTGCGACATGTCCATGCTAGGAAATAGTGTTTGCAGATGTCTACGTATATTAGCAATAGAGTTCTAATGCTTCTCAAAACGCGATATAGCACCTCATTCCTATGTTTCATGATAAGATATAATATTCATTGCGAAGTGTCATGTATACCTCGTATTCACTTCAAAAGAATGTAAATAAGACACTTCCATGCTAGGAAATAGCGTTTGCAGATGTCTACGTATTGTAGCAATAGATTTCTACTGCTTCTTAAAACGCGATATCGCATCTCACTGCTACGTTTCATTAGAAGATATAATATTCATTGCGAAGTGTCATGTATATCTCGTATTAACTTCTAAAGAACGTAAATGCGACACTTCCTTGCTAGGAAATAACATTTGCAGATGTCTACGCATCGCAGGAATAGAGTTCTAATGCTTCTTAAATCGCGATATCGCATCTCATTTCTATGTTTCATTATAAGTTATAATATTTATTGCGAAGTGTTATGTATACTTCGTATACACTTCAAATGGATGTAAATGCCACACACCCTTGCTAGGAAATGCGTCTCGAGATGTCTACGTATGGAGGAAATAGAGTTCTAATTCTTCTTAAAACGCGATATGGCTTCTCATTTCTATGTTCCATGATATGATGTAATATTCACTGAGAAGTATTATGTTTACCTCGTCTACACTTCAGAAGGATGTAAATGACTTATTTCCTTGCTAGGAAAATGCGTTTCCAGATATCTACGTATCGAAGCATTAGAGTTCTAGTGCTTCTAAAACGCAATATCGCATCTCATTTCTGGGTTTCAAGATAAGTTATAATATTCATTGCGAAGTATTATGTATACCTCGACTACACTTCCAAAGATACTACCCAGTAATTTGCGGCGTGTTGCGTAGTTTCCCGTAGCCCTTGTTAGTTAAACCCACGTCGAGACCATAAATAGACATGCCGTGACTTCAGTATCTCGCGACCTGAGTGTGTGTACTTGGCTAGGCGTAGTCGAGAGGAGGAGCATTTCGAAGTTTCAAGGGTTGTTCCGCCCCAGGGTTCCCGGGGTCGTGTAGTCTATCCCCTTTGCTACTTTCTGAGCAGCTGGCGCCCAAGAAAAGTTGTACGTGAGCGGATACCTTGGAACGATAGATCGCTTTAGATTAAAGTACGTTTTACACCTTAAAGCATTTAGATAATTAACCCCTTCGAGCTTCCCTGACTTACTATATATAGGTTTCCGTCACAACTATTAGGAACCATCACTTTACATAGATATATAGAACACACATAGTTTTAAACGTAGAACTGAGAATTTGAGAACTTACGTTGAAACGTTAGTAGTGAGAAATTCCATCGGATTTCATAGAAATTCAGAACTTACTTGCTATGAGACATAGGCAGATAAGGGCCATCGCGTTGCTTAAAACTTTAGAACTTGCTTACTTCAACAAAGATTTCTATTGGCTTCGTCCGTTCTTTTAGAAGAATTTTTGATAAACCACATACTTTTCACGCTTCTGATATCTTTGAAAGTTCGCGAGATGTAATCGTTCAAGTTTTAAAATGATTACTTAGTGTGGATTATTATTTAGTAACTCGCTCATAAACGAGTCTGCATAGGATTTAATCCATAAGTTTTTAAGCCTGGAATTTATGCAGTTATTTGTTATTCACTTATTGCTCAAACGACAAAGATTCTGACCACTTCAAAATGGTTGACTTTCATCAATTTTCTTAAAAATTGAAATACTGCCCAACTGCTTGCATTAAAGACTGTAATTAAAGCTTTCGAATCACTTTACCTCTTATAGGTGAATTCTGGAATTGAAATTGAATGTTTGACTTTTCTAGCTCCTGTTTAGACATCTTTCCATTGGAATGTTCAAGTATTTTTCATATTCGTTATTATTAAAAATGTTTTACTTGATTCTTTTATTTAATATTTAGAATTTTCTGAGAAATATTTTTTATCGTAATGAACTATATAATTGCAATTATAATTCTTTATGAAGTAATAATAACAGAAAGGTATGTATCCATTCTTGTAGTTTTGTAAAGAGTATTTAATCTTACTATCTAAAATGAAACATTGAGATCTGTTTACAATCTAATGGAATTTAATTACCTTTTGATTCAAATTCACAATGATAATCTTCCATAGTTCAACAATTTTGTGAGCTGTCCTCAGGAATCCGCAGCTCTGTACTTATAAAATGAACGACACAAAGAACAGCCTAACCAAACGTATTCGAACCGATTTTTCAATACTAATCTTATCATGTTTAACTTATGCTGCAAACTATTGAAATGCCCTTCGAAAAGTGTTTATTCACAGTGAAGTAAACGGTAAGTATTACGCCTTCCACCACTGTTTACAATACGTATGTTTCATTTACTATCAAAACCGTGAGTATTATCGCCTTTCTTTACTCTTTGTAACCTTCAATGCCTTCATGCTACAGATCGTTAAACTTGCTTTAAAATGCTCTATCGTATTACGGAAGAATGGACATACCAATTCATTTTAAAAAATGAAGGTAACCTTCATATGTCCAACATAACTCCACTTACAAAAAAACTATTTTCATCAACGGATGGCCCCTTTGTACTGTGCAATTTTATATTAGCAAAAACTTCTATGAAACTTATAGTTTCGTGGATATCTGAGGTGCTAATTATTACTGCCCCACCCTGTATATTGCTATGGATGTGTCCAACAAGGCAACGATGAACAGAGTTAAATTTAATATTATGATGTTTATTATTTTACTTATAGTATATTTGTTTTTCTGGAATTTTGCCAAAAAACAATGTTCACGATGTCGACAGATGAATATATTTGCCTTAGAATTACAAGAGCCAACAATTTCGAAAGTAGAATATTACTTTACTTCGCTAACCGAATCATTGCAAACGTTAAGTAAAGTGCGTGCCTTTCAAAACAGTCAGATGCAAATTACGATGCAACGTTTCCAAGAAATGGTACGTGCCACTGTTTTTTAATTTCCGTTTATTTAATCAAAGGAAATTTAATTGAAATATCCGCAAAATTTGAGGACAAAAAGTTATTGTAATTTTACGCAACATATATGATGGTGATAAAGGATAAGTATACGGAACTGAAAATGGAAAGTAGCGAGCAGAAAAAGAAACTGATGGAGCTACAAAGTAGATTGATACATCCGTCAAATGATGATTCTAGGTTAATAAAATCTGTTAATTAAAGAACTATTGCAAAAATCAGGTATAATCAATATTACTTCTGCTCAAAGGCTATAATAGAATTGGACCGAAATGGGTACAAAACAGGCAATTATATCTATACGTTCTATTCTATGCAAAGGCAAATATTTCAAAGAGAAAAGATGTGTTACTTACAAATTGCTTATGTTCCTAGATATCTCACTAATTCAGGCTTCTTGTCTTGTAGAACTTATCATTCGTGTAACATGTAAAGGGGTCGAAGAATAATAAAAGATTTTTATATTTCATAGCCTCACTTGATACGTCGATTGGATCACGTAAAATATCGGACATTAATTGCATCTACATCTTCAGACCTTAAATATATAATTGCAACAACATATTTAATAGCGATTTAATAACATTTTTCTAATTGTTTATATCTATGTCTAATAAATATATATTAATCGAATAAGTTGCTTTACCTAAGAATAAAAGTATCTGAGGCTTACAAATCGGAGCATTACATAACAAACGTGCATCGCATATATAGTATTACATGTAACAGAAGATGAAGACCAAAAAGATCGTACATAAGTTGAATCCACAATGCGGTCATAGAGATACAGAAACGGCAAAAATTCCAAACAATAATTTAAAAAATTCAAAAAGGGGGGAGTGAAAATCCATCTCCTTGACGATGATAAGGAACAAGTCTGCCTCATGCACTACAATATCCCAAACAGCCAGCGATTGGCACGCCAATGACAACGGATGGAACGAATTCCGTGACAGAACTGTGCTAACAAAGTGCTCCTACTCAGCTTTCGAAATGGCATACTGTTAGTACTGGGGCGGCATTCGTATCACGGCACTATTAAAGCACCGAGATATAGCACACGGGCTACACGGCCGTAGCAATGACACTATCAGCTCACCATAGCTACACGCGTGGTTGTGGCGTAGGCTGACATTTACTAATGGGGAAGCTGTTTCCATAAAAATTATAAGCAAATATGAAAAATGACTAAACTGTGCAATTTATTTATTTTGATTCCAAAATAGATACACCGGCACAAAACAAAGATATAAGAACTCGATTTTATTATTTTCTATAAACTAGCTCGATAGGGCGATTTTTTCCATAAAGTCGATAATTACTTTGTCATAAAAATATATACACTTATTTTATATATATTTTCTTCAATTTATTGTTACAAATTCATGCAATTGAGGGTTACATTAAATACGATGACAGCATGTTATTTCAAAAATTACACAAGGCGAAGTTAGGGACGCAACACCATGAATTTTCATTTTATAAGTAATATTTTTTTATAAATAATATTTTTAGTCTATGATGGATTGAAAGAAATATATACGACTCGCTCAATAACTATAAATATATGAAAACGACCATCAAAATATCTATCAATACTCATATGCTGAACATCTACTGACATCTAACGGTTCTAATTTGTATGAAAGCACAGGTTCTCCAATGCCAAATGTGATCCTGCGTCATTGCTGAGGAGATTCATGAATGGAGCGATGATACGCGTGTCACCATGGTGCTGGTTCTGCGCGATTCGCTTGTATAGAACGTGCTGGTAACACGTTCTGGCATTTTAGTCAACGAATCCGGTCACAGATGACTACGAATCAGTTGACACTCCTCGGAAGTGGCAATATAGTGCCGGCATGGTGTCGCTACCATCTTGCCGTTTGTTATCTGGGATGCTTTTTAGTGCATTATTCGGAATTGAATTTGAACACATAGCTACTTAATCGCTAATTTGTATGTACTGTGACGTGGTGAAGTCACAAGGCTCGCTCACCCCCCCCCCCCCCTGCTTCGGTTAGACTAGCTCACAGATCACCACCCATGCGAGAAGAGCGACACGGACCATCGCGATTGCTGTATTTGCGAGGAGCGTGAAATACACGATGGTAGAACCTTCCCCCCCCCCCCCCCCCCCCCCCCCCAACCGTTCGTTTCTCTCTCTCCGTTCTACGGATTAGACTGGCGAGCTGATGGAAGAAGCGACACATAAGACGCCCCTTCGGCGGATAATAAGACCGCAGGTTCGCGGTAGGGCTGTGCTCCGAGGTAGCGTGACGGGCTCGACGGTGGAGGAGTCGGGAAGTGAACAAGAAGAGACCCTGAAGCCCGAAGGATAGGATCCAGAGCTCTGCAAAAATAAGACCGCTGCCATAGTCCATGGAGACAAACAGGATGGATCCCGGGTGTGAGACGGACCTCTAGCCCTCCCCATTAGAACTCTATTGCTTCGATACGTAGACATCTTGAAACGCTATTCCCTAGCAAGGAAGTGTTGCATTTACAATCTTTTGAAGTGTAGACGAGGATACATAACACTCCACAAAGAATATTATATCTTGTCACGAAACACAGAAATGAAATGCGTCATCTCGTTTTAAGAAGCATTAGAACACTATTGCTACGATACGTAGACATCTGCAAACGCTATTTCCGAGCATGGAAGAGTCGCATTTACATTCTTTTGATGTGAATACGAGGTATACATGAAACATCGGAATGAATATTACATCTTATCATGAAACATAGGAATGAGTTGCGATATCGCGTTTTGAGAAGCATTAGAATACCATTGCTTCGATACGTAGACATCTGCAAACAATATTTCCTAGCAAGGAAGTGTTGCATTTACATTCTTTTGAAGTGAATACGTGTTATACATGACACTTCGCAATGAATATTATGTCTTATCATGAAACATAGGAATGGGGTGCTATATAGCGTTTTGAGAAGCATCAGAACTCTATTGCTAATATACGTAGACTTCTAGAAACTCTATTTCCTAGCAAGGAAATGTCACATTTACATTCCATTGAAGTGAATACGAGGTATACATGGCACTTCGCAATGGATATTATATCTTACCATGAAACATAGAAGAGAGATGCTATATCGCGTTTTAGGAAGCATTAGAACTCTATTGCTGCGATACGTAGACATCTGCAAACGCTATTTCCTAGCATGGAAGTGTCGCATTTACATTCTTTTGAAGTGAGTACGAGATATACATGACACTTCGCAATGGATATTATATCTTATCATGAAACATAGAAATGTGATGCTATATCTCCTTTTAAGAAGTATTAGAACTCTATTCATTCGATACGTGGTCATCTGGAAACGCTATTTCCTAGCAAGGAAGTGTCGCATTTACATTCGTTTGAAGTGAATACGAGGTATACATGACACTTCGCAATGAATATTATATATTATCATGAAACATAGGAATGAGCTGCTATATTGCGTTTTGAGAAGCATTAGAACTCTATTGCTAATATACGTAGACATCTGCAAAAAATATTTCCTACCATGGAAATGTCGCACTTACATTCCATTGAAGTGAATACGAGGTATACATAACATTACACAATGAATATTATATCTTATTACGAAACATAGAAATGAAATACGACATCTCGCTTTAAGAAGCATTAGTACTCTATTGCTGTGATACGTAGACATCTGCAAACGCTATTTCCTAGCATGGAAGTGTCGCATTTACATTCTTTTGAAGTGAATACGAGGTATACATGACACTTCGCAATGAATATTATATCTTATCATGAAACATAGAAGTGAGATACGATATCGCGTTTTAAGAAGCATAAGAACACTCTTGCTACGATACGTAGACATCTGCAAACGCTATTTCCTAGCAATGAAGGGTCGCATTTACATTCTTTTGAAGTGAATACGAGATATACATGACACTTCGCAATGAATATTATGTCTTATCATGAAACATAGGAATGTGGTGCTATATCGCGTTTTGAGATGCACTAGAACTCTGTTGCTAATATACGTAGACATCTGCAAACTCTATTTCTTGCCATGGAAACGTCGCACTTACATTCCATTGAAGTGAATACGAGGTATACATAACATTACACAATGAATATTATATCTTATTACGAAACATAGAAATGAAATACGACATCTCGCTTTAAGAAGCATTAGTACTCTATTGCTGTGATACGTAGACATCTGTAAACGCTATTTCCTAGCATGGAAGTGTCGCATTTACATTGTTTTGAAGTGAATACGGGGTATACATGACACTTCGCAATGAATATTATATCTTATCATGAAACATAGAAGTGAGATGCGATATCGCGATTTAAGAAGCATTAGAACTCTATTGCTACGATGCGTAGACATCTGGAAACGTTATTTCCTAGCAAGGAAGTGTCGCATTTACATTCTTTTGAAGTGAATACGAGGTATACATAACACTCCACAATGAATATTATATCTTATCACGAAACACAGAAATGAAATGCGGCATCTCGTTTTAAGAAGCATTAGAACTCTATTGCTACGATACGTAGACATCTGCAAGCGCTACTTCCTATCATGCAAGTGTCGCATTTACATTCTTTTGAAGTGAATACGTGTTATACATGACACTTCGCAATGAATATTATGTCTTATCATGAGACATAGGAATGGGGTGCTATATAGCGTTTTGAGAAGCATTAGAACTCTATTGCTAATATACGTAGACTTCTAGAAACTCTATTTCCTAGCAAGGAAATGTCGCATTTACATTCCATTGAAGTGAATACGAGGTATACATGGCACTTCGCAATGGATATTATATCTTACCATGAAACATAGAAGAGAGATGCGATATCGCGTTTTAGGAAGCATTAGAACTCTATTGCTGCGATACGTAGACATCTGCAAACGCTACTTCCTAGCATGGAAGTGTCACATTTACATTCTTTTGAAGTGAGTACGAGATATACATGACACTTCGCAATGGATATTATATCTTATCATGAAACATAGAAATGTGATGCGATATCTCCTTTTAAGAAGTATTAGAACTCTATTCATTCGATACGTGGTCATCTGGAAACGCTATTTCCTAGCAAGGAAGTATCGCGTTTACATTCGTTTGAAGTGAATATGAGGTATACATGACACTTCGCAATGAATATTGTATATTATCATGAAACATAGGAATGAGCTGCTATATTGCGTTTTGAGAAGCATTAGAACTCTATTGCTAATATACGTAGACATCTGCAAAAAATATTTCCTACCATGGAAATGTCGCACTTACATTCCATTGAAGTGAATACGAGGTATACATAACATTACACAATGAATATTATATCTTATTATGAAACATAGAAATGAAATACGACATCTCTCTTTAAGAAGCAATAGAACTCTATTGCTACGATACGTAGACATCTGCAAACGCTATTTCCTAGCATGCAAGTGTCGCATTTACATTCTTTTGAAGTGAATACGAGATATACATGACACTTCGCAATGAATATTATGTCTTATCATGAAACATAGGAATGTGGTGCTATATCGCGTTTTGAGATGCATTAGAACTCTGTTGCTAATATACGTAGACATCTGCAAACTCTATTTCCTACCATGGAAACGTCGCACTTACATTCCATTGAAGTGAATACGAGGTATACATAACATTACACAATGAATATTATATCTTATTACGAAACATAGAAATGAAATACGACATCTCGCTTTAAGAAGCATTAGTACTCTATTGCTGTGATACGTAGACATCTGCGAACGCTATATCCTAGCATGGAAGTGTCGCATTTACATTTTTTTGAAGTGAATACGAGGTATACATGACACTTCGCAATGAATATTATATCTTATCATGAAACCTAGAAGTGATATGCGATATCGCGTTTTAAGAAGCATTAGAACTCTATTGCTACGATACGTGGACATCTGCAAGCGCTACTTCCTAGCATGCAATTGTCGCATTTACATTCTTTTGAAGTGAATACGAGGTATACATGACACTCCGCAATGAATGTTATACCTTATCATGAAACATAGAAATGAGATGCGATATCGCGATTTAAGAAGCGCTATAACTCTATTGCTACGATGCGTAGTCATCTGGAAATGTTATTTCCTAGCAAGGAAGTGTCGCATTTACATTCTTTTGAATTGAATACGAGGTATACATAACACTCCACAATGAATATTATATCTTATCACGAAACATAGAAATGAAATGCGGCATCTCGTTTTAAGAAGCATTAGAACTCTATTGCTACGATACGTAGACATCTGCAAACGCTATTTCCTAGCATGGAAGTGTTTTATTTACATTCTTTTGAAGTGAATACGAGGTATACATGACACTTCGCAATGAATATTATATCTTATCATGAAACATAGAAGTGAGATGCGATATCGCGTTCTAAGAAGCATTAGAACTCTATTGCTACGATACGTAGACATCTGCAAACGCTATTTCCTAGCATGGAAGTGTAGCATTTACGTTCCATTGATGTGAATACGAGGTATGCATGACACTTCGCAATGGATATTATATCTTATCATGAAATATATAAATGAGATGCGACATCTCGTTTTAAGAAGTATTGGAACTCTATTCTTACGATACGTGGTCATCTGGAAACGCTATTTCCTAGCAAGGAAGTGTCGCATTTACGTTCTTTTGACGTGAATACGAGGTATACATGACACTTCGCAATGAATATTATATCTTATCTCGAAACATCGAAGTGAGATGCGATATCGCGTTTTAGGAAGCATTAGAACTCTATTGCTACGATACGTAGACATCTGCTAACGCTATTTCCTAGCATGGAAGTGTCGCATTTACATACTTTTGAAGTGAATACGAGATATACATGACACTTCGCAATGAATATTATATCTTATCATGAAACATAGGAATGAGGTGCTATATCGCGTTTTGAGAAGCATTAGAACTCTATTGCTAATATACGTAGACATCTGCAACCTCTATTTCCTAGCAAGGAAATGTCGCACTTACATTCCATTGAAGTGAATACGAGGTATACATAACATTACGCAATGAATATTATATCTTATTACGAAGCATAGAAATGAAATACGGCATCTCGTTTTAAGAAGCATTAGTACTCTATTGCTGTGATACGTAGACATCTGCAAACAATATTTCCTAGCAAGGAAGTGTCGCATTTACATTCTTTTGAAGTGAATACGAGGTATACATGACACTTCGCAATGAATATTGTATCTTATCATGAAACATAGAAGTGAGATGCGATTTCGCGTTTTAAGAAGCATTAGAACTCTATTGCTACGATACGTAGACATCTGCAAACCCTATTTCCTAGAATGGAATTGTCGCATTTACATTCTTTTGAAGTGAATACGAGGTATACATAACACTCCACAATGAATATTATATCTTATTACGAAACGTAGAGATGAAATGCGACATCTCGTTTTAAGAAGCATTAGAACTCTATTGCTACGATACGTTGACATCTGCAAACAATATTTCCTAGCAAGGAAGTGTCACACTTACATCCTTTTGAAGTGAATACGAGGTATACATAACACTCCAAAATGAATATTATATCTTATTACGAAACATAGAAATGAAATGCGACATCTCGTTTTAAGAAGCATTAGAACTCTATTGATACGATACGTTGACATCTGTAAACGCTATTTCCTAGCATGGATGTGTCGCATTTACATTCTTTTGTAGTGAATACGAGGTATACATAACACTCTACAGTGAATATTATATCTTATCATGAAACACAGCAGTGAGATGCGATATCGCGCTTTAAGGAGCATTAGAACTCTACTGCTACGGTACGCAAACATCTGCAAACGCTATTACCTAGCATGGAAATGCCGCATTTACATTCTTTTGAAGATAATACGAGGTATACATGACACTTCGCACCGAGTATTATATCTTATGATGCAACATAGGAATGAGTTGCAATATCGCGTTTTGAGAAGCATTAGAACTCCGTTGCTACGATACTTAGACATCTGCAATCGCTATTTCCTAGCATGTAGGTATCGCATTTACATTCATTTGAAGTGTAGACGAGATATACATAACACTGCACAATGAATATTACATCTTATCATGGAACATAGAAATGAGATGCGATATCGCGTTTTAGAAAACATTAGAACTCTATTGTTTCGATTCGTAGACATCTGGAAACGTAATTTCCTAGAAAGGAAGGGTAGCATTTACATTCTCTTGAGAGGAATACGATGTATACATGACACTTCGCAATGAATATTATATCTTATGATGAAACATAGAAATGAGATGCGATATGGCGATTCAAGAAGCATTAGAGCTCTATTTCTTCGATATGTAGATATCTGCAAACCTTATTTCCTAGCAAGGAAGTGTCGCATTTACATTCTTTTGATGTGAATACGAGGTATCACGTCCGGTGAAACTATTTTCCGTTGCTCCTGATGCTTTACGACACAGGCCTATTTTTCGGTAATTCGGTCCGCGGGAACGCGTTAGGACCGGGTCCGACAATTTCGGCTGACACGACACTAGCGAAAACACTCGCGATAATAAGGGAATGACCCTACCTTTCGATGACTTCTCTCTCGATTTGTACGTAGAAACGGCGTGGAGGATCGTTTTCTGGGATCGTAGCGAATTTCGTTCTGTTGGCTGCTACGGAAATCTCGATCAGTCGCCAGCGAAGAGGAGGACGGCGGTCGGAATTCAGCGATGATGCTGGATGTGGCATAATCGGCGTGATACGTCGTGGTGTCTGGATCGGATGCGTCGACGGTCGCTTCGGAAAGCGGCGTCTGGGCTGGTGCGAAGGCAGGTCGCTGGTATACGAGGACTCTCGGAACACCCTCCAAATATTCACGCACAAGTGATCGTATGAAATTCTTCCTACTCGCACGTCGCGTTCTTCGCAAACCACGAAGCACGATTCATTCACCAGGTTTTTCTGTACTTTCGACTAAGATCTGAGGGATAAGCGGCGGTCTCAACGTCACAAAGCCGATTTCTATACTCCTTCAATTTGATGAAGATCAACCCCAGTTGCATGGAAGAACCCGTGGAAGAATTCGTAATTAAATGTAATGTTAAAAGTAGAACTAGTATTATAAACACTTGATAAAATTAATGGATGTGGAAATAGTATACTTGGTAAAAGAACTTGTACTTGGATAAGGTAAAAGTAAAAATAAAATATATTCTAGGTTTAAAGTATACAAGAACTGGAATTATTCTAAGACTAAGGCTAAGTTAAAATGGAAATAGAAATACGATGCCTGAACCCCACATTGAGGTGGCTAACGATCTAGAACTAGAAGTTTCGACTCCTCGGTAGGAGATCTCGAGTCAGAGTGTGTGCTCTGGAGACGCGTCTCTGACCTCCTCGGTTCGCGGGGCGCTACGGTCGCGGACTCTCGTGGTAGGGAGATCGCGGTCCCGCGAGTGGGGGACTCGCGTTTCGAGGCGGAGAGCGCGCGGTCCAGCGAGTGGGGACCCGCGGCTCGTGGTGGGGCTAGCGGCGCATGCCGCTGGCCGGACGCATCTTACTTAGTGTTACTTAGATATAGGAATTCTTATATACGCGTCATGATATGGTATGTATGTCCTAGCTTAGAAGTAACATATAGGTTCTAGCAGATCCTGTTCCCGGAATTGGAAAAGACCCCATTCAGGTGATGGGCTGCGGCTACGTCTTCCTGCAGGACGGAATCCTCGGTGTGAGGGAGATAGGGCTGCCCGTCCTTGGTGCGGGCGAGACAGGTATACTCGGTGGTGCGAGTGAGACACTGATGCCCGGTACGAGCAAGACAGGTATACTCGGCGGTGCGAGTGAGGTAGCGGAACTCGGTGTGAGTGAGCGCGTGCAGGTATGCGCGCGCGAACACTTCCAGTTGCTGGTTCAGCAGGCGAGTTTGGCTGGTTGCATGCGTCCAGGGGTTGATGCTGGGGGGTGCGAAGAGGTTGATGGGTGGCAGGCGGTACGCCTGACGTCACAAAATGCGGCACTTCCTTTCTAGGAAATTACGTTCCCAGATATCTCTGTATCGAAGCTATAGATTTCTAATTCTCCTTAAAACGCAATATCGCACCTCATCTCTATGTCTCATGATAAGATATAATATTCATTGCAAGGTGTTATGTATTCCTCGTCTACACTTCAAATGAATGTAAATGCGACACATCCTTGCCAGGAAATGGCGTTTGCAGATTTCTACGTATCGAAGCATTAGAGTTCTAATGCTTCTTAAAACGCGATATCGCAGCTCATTTCAATGTTTCATGATAGGATATAATATTCATTGTGGAGTGTTATGTATACCTCGCATTCACTTCGTAAGAATGTAAATGCGACACTTCCTTGCTATTAAATAGCGTTTGCAGATGTCTACGTATCGTAGCAATAGAGTACTAATGCTTCTTATAACGCGATATCGCACCTCACTTCTATGTTTCATGATAAGGTATAATATTCATTGCGAAATGTCATTTAAACCTCGTATTCACTTCAAATGTGTGTAAATGGGACACAACCTTGCTAGAAAATAGCGTTTGCAAATGTGTACGTATCGAGGTAATGGTGTTCTAATGCTTCTTAAAACGCGATATCGCATCTCATTGCTATGTTTCATTATATGATATAATATCCATTGCGATGTGTCATGTATACCTCGTATTCACCTCAATAGAATGTAAATGCGACACTTGCTTGCTAGGAAGTAGCGTTTGCAGATGTCTACGTATCGATGGAATAAAGTTCTAATGTTTCTTAAAACGCGATATCACATCTCATTTTTATGTTTCATGATAGGATATAATATCCATTGCGAAGTGTCATGTATACCTCGTATTTACATGAAAAGAAAGTAAATGCGACACTTCCTTGCTAGGAAATAGCGTTTGCATATGTCTACGTATCGTAGCAAGGGAGTTCTAATGCTTTTTAAATCGTTACATCTCATCTCATTTCTATGTTTCATGATAAGATATAATATTCATTGTGCAGTGTTATGTATACCTCGCATTCACTTCAAAAGAATGTAAATGCGACACAACCTTGCTAGAAAATAGCGTTTGCAAATGTGTACGTATCGAGGCAATGGAATTCTAATGCTTCTTAGAACGCGATATCGCATCTCACTTCTATGTTTCATGGTAAGATATAATATTCATTGCGAAGTGTCATGTATACCTCGCATACACTTCAAATCAATGAAAATGCGACACTTCCTCTCTAGGAAATAGCGTTCTCAGATGTCTACGTATCGAAGCAATAGAGATCTAGTGCTACTCAAAACGCGATATCGCATCCCATTTCGATGTTTTATGATAAGATATAATATTCATTGCGAAGTGTCACTTATACCTCGCATATACTTCAAATGAATGTAAATTCGACACTTCCTTCCTAGGAAATAGCGTTTGCAGATGTCTACGTATCGAAGCTATAGTGTTCTAATGCTCCTTCAAACGGGATATCGCATCTCATTTCTATGTTTCAGGATAATATATAATATTCATTGCGATGTGTGGTGTATACTTCGTATTCACATCAAAAGAATGTAAATGCGGTACTTCCTTGCTAGGAAATAGCGATTCCAGATATGTATGTATCGTAGCAGTAGAGTTCTAATGCTTCTTAAAACGCGATATCACATCTCTCTTCTATGTTTCATGATAAGATATAATATTCATTGCGAAGTGTCATGTATACCTCGTTCTTCTCTCCAAACGAATGTAAATGCGACACTTCCTTGCTAGGAAATAGCGTATTCAGATGTCTACCTATCGTAGCAAAAGGGTTCTAATGCTATTTAAATCGCGATAACACATCTCATTTCTATGTTTCGTGATAAGATATAATATTCATTGCGAAGTGTCATGTACACTTCGTATTCACTTCAAAATAATGTAAATGCAACTATTGCTTTCTAGGAAATAGCGTTTGCAGATGTTTATGTATCGTAGCAATAGAGTTCTAATGCTACTTAAATCGCGATATCGCATCTCATTTCTATGTATCGTGATAAGATATAATATTCATTGCAAAGTGTCATGTACACATCGTTTTCACTTCAAAAGAATGAAAATGCGAGTATTGCTTGCTAGGAAATAGCGTTAGCAGATGTCTACGTATAGTAGCAATAAAGTTCTAATGCTACTTAAATCGCGATATCGCATCTCATCTATATGTTTCGTGATAAGATATAATGTTTACTGCGAAGTGTCATGTATACCTCGTATTCACTTCAAAAGAATGTAAATGCGACACTTCCATGCTAGGAAATAGCGTTTCCAGATGTCCCCGCATCGAGGCCATAGAGTTCTAATGCTTCTTACAACGCGATATCGCATCTCTCTTCTATGTTTCATGATAAGATATAATATTCATTGCGAAGTGTCATGTATACCTCGTATTCACTTCTAAAGATTGTAAATGCGTCTATTCCTTGCTAGGAAACAGCGTTTGCAGGTTCCTACGTATCGTAGCAATAGAGTTCTGATGTTTCTTAGATCGTGATATAGCATCTCATTTCTATTATGTCTCGTGATGAGATATAATGTTCTTTGCGAAGTGCCATGTATACCTCGTTTTCACTTCAAAAGAAAGTAAATGCGACTACTGCTTGCTAGGAAATAGGGTTTGCAGATGTCTACGTATCGTAGCAATAGAGTTCTAATGCTACTTAAATCGCGATATCGCAACTCCTATACATGTTTCGTAATAAGATATAATATTCATTGCGAAGTGTCATGTATACCACGTATTCACTTCAAAAGAATGTAAGTGCGACACTTCCATGCTAGGAAATAGCGTTTGCAGATGTCTACGTATCGTAGCAATAGTGTTCTAATGCTTCTAAAAACGCGATATGGCATCTCTCTCCTATGTTTCATGATAAGATATAATACTCATTGCGAAGTGTCATGTATACCTCGTATTCTCTCCAATCGAATGTAAATGCGACACTTCCTTGCTAGGAAATGGCGTATTCAGATGTCTACGTATCGTAGCAATGGTGTTTTAATGCTACTTAAATCGCGATAACGCATCTCATTTCTATGTTTCGTGATAAGATATAACAATCATTGCGAAGTGTCATGTATACCTCGTATTCACTCCAAAAGAATGTAAATGCGACTATTGCTTGCTAGGAAATAGCGTTTGCAGATTTCTACGTATCGTAGCAATAGAGTTCTGATGCTACTTAAGTCGCGATATCGCATCTCATTTATATGTTTCGTGATAAGATATAATATTCATTGCGAAGTGTCATGTATACCACGTATTCACTTCAAAAGAATGTAAGTGCGACACTTCCATGCTAGGAAATAGCGTTTGCAGATGTCTCCGCATCGAGGCCATAGAGTTCTAATGCTTCTTAAAACGCGATATCGCATCCCTCTTCTATGTTTCATGATAAGGTATAATATTCATTGGGAAGTGACATGTATGCCTCGTATTCATTTCAAAAGAATGAAAATGCGAGTATTGCTTGCTAGCAAATAGCGTTTGCAGATGTCTACGTATCGTAGCAATAAAGTTCTAATGCTACTTAAATCGCGATATCGCATCTCATCTATATGTTTCGTGATAAGATATAATATTTACTGCGAAGTGTCATGTATACCTCGTATTCACTTCAAAAGAATGTAAGTGCGACACTTCCATGCTAGGAAATGGCGTTTCCAGATGTCCCCGCATCGAGGCTATAGAGTTCTAATGCTTCTTACAACGCGATATCGCATCTCTCTTCTATGTTTCATGATAAGATATAATATTCATTGCGAAGTGTCATGTATACCTCGTATTCACTCCAAAAGAATGTAAATGCGACACTTCCTTGCTAGGAAATGGCGTATTCAGATGTCTACGTATCGTAGCAATGGTGTCTTAATGCTACTTAACTCGCGAAATTGCATCTCATTTCTATGTTTCGTGATAAGATATAATAATCATTGCGAAGTGTCATGTATACCTCGTATTCACTTCAAGAGAATGTAAATGCGATACTTCCATGCTAGAAAATAGCGTTTGCAGATGTCTCCGCATCGAGGCCATAGAGTTCTAATGCTTCTTAAAACGCGATATCGCATCTCTCTTCTATGTTTCATGATAAGATATAATATTCATTGCGAAGTGTCATGTACACCCTCGTTTTCACTTCAAAAGAACGTAAGTGCGACACTTCCATGCTAGGAAATAGCGTTTGCAGATGTCTGCGCATCGAGGCCATAGAGTTCTAATGATTCTTAAAACGCGAAATCGCATCTCTCTTCTATGTTACATGATAAGATATAATATTCATTGCGAAGGTGTCATGTATACCTCGTATTCCCTCCAAACGAATGTAAATGCGACACTTCCTTGCTAGGAAATGGCGTATTCAGATGTCTACGTATCGTAGCAATGGTGTTTTAATGTTACTTAAATCGCGATATCGCATCTCATTTCTATGTTTCGTGATAAGATATAATAATCATTGCGAAGTGTCATGTACACCTCGTTTTCAATTCAAAAGAAAGTAAATGCGACTACTGCTTGCTGGGAAATAGCGTTTGCAGATGTCTACGTATCGTAGCAATAGAGTTCTAATGCTACTTAAATCGCAATATCGCATCTCAGTTATATGTTTCATGATAAGATATAATATTCATTGCGAAGTGTCATGTGCACCTCGTATTCACTTCAAAAGAATGTAAGTGCGACACTTCCATGCTAGGAAATAGCGTTTGCAGATGTTTCCGCATCGAGGCCATAGAGTTCTAATGCTTCTTAAAACGCGAAATCGCAACTCTCTTCTATGTTACATGATAAGATATAATATTCATTGCGAAGTATCATGTATACCTCGTATTCCCTCCAAACGACTGTAAATGCGACACTTCCTTGCTAGGAAATGGCGTATTCAGATGTCTACGCATCGTAGCAATAGAGTTCTAATGCTACTTAAATCGCGATATCGCATCTCATTAATATGTTTCGTGATAAGATATAATGTTCATCGCGAAGTGTCAGGTATACCTCGTATTCACTTCAAAAGAATGTAAATGCGATACTTCCATGCTAGGAAATAGCGTCTGCAGATGTCTACGCGTCGGTGCAATATAGTTCTAATGCTTCTTAAAACGCGATATCGCATCTCATTTCTATGTTTCATGATAAGATATAATATTCATTGCGAAGTGTCATGTATACCTCGTATTCCCTCCAAACGAATGTAAATGCGACTCTTCCTTCCTAGGAAATGGCGTATTCAGATGTCTACGTATCGTAGCAATAGAGTTCTAATGCTACTTAAATCGCGATATCGCATCTCATTTATATGTTTCGTGATAAGATATAATATTCATCGCGAAGTGTCAGGTATACTTCGTATTCACTTCAAAAGAATGTAAATGCGACACTTCCATGCTAGGAAATAGCGTCTGCAGATGTCTACGCGTCGAGGCAATAGAGTTCTAATGCTTCTTAAAACGCGATATCGAATCTCAATTCTATATTTCACTATAAGATAATAATATTCATTGCGAAGTGTCATGTATACCTCGTATTCACATCAAAAGAATGTAAATGCGATTATTGCTTGCTAGGAAATAGCGTTTGCAGATGTCTACGTATCGTAGAAATAGAGTTCTAATGCTACTTAAACCGCAATATCGCATCTCATTTATATGTTTCGTGATAAAATATAATATTCATCGCGAAGTGTCAGGTATACCTCGTATTCACTTCAACAGAATGTAAATGCGACACTTCCATGCTAGGAAGTAGCGTCTGCAGATGTCTACGCGTCGAGGCAATATAGTTCTAATGCTTCTTAAAACGCGATATCGAATCTCAATTCTAGGTTTCATTATAAGATGTAATATTCATTGCGAAGTGTCATGTATACCTCGTATTCACTTCAAAAGAACGTAAGTGCGACACTTCCATGCTAGGAAATAGAGTATGCAGATGTCTACACGTCGGGGCAATATAGTTCTAATGCTTCTTAAAACGCGATATCGTATCTCACTTCTATGTTTCATGATAAGATATAATATTCAATGCGAAGTGTCATGTATACCTCGTATTCACTTCAAAAGAACGTAAGTACGACACTTCCATGCTAGGAAATAGCGTATGCAGATGTCTACGCGCCGGGGCAATATAGTTCTAATGCTTCTTAAAACGCGATATCGCATCTCACTTCTGTGTTTCATGATAAGATATAATATTCAATGCGAAGTGTCATGTACACCTTGTTTTCAATTCAAAAGAAAGTAAATGCGACTACTGCTTGCTGGGAAATAGCGTTTGCAGATGTCTACGTATCGTAGCAATAGAGTTCTAATGCTACTTAAATCGCAATATCGCATCTCATTTATATGTTTCGTGATAAGATATAATATTCATTGCGAAGTGTCATGTGCACCTCGTATTCACTTCAAAAGAATGTAAGTGCGACACTTCTATGCTAGGAAATAGCGTTTGCAGATGTTTCCGCATCGAGGCCATAGAGTTCTAATGCTTCTTAAAACGCGATATCGCTTCTCTCTTCTATGTTTCATGATATGATATAATATTCATTGCGAAGTGTCATGTATACCTCGTATTCACTTCAAGAGAATGTAAATGCGATACTTCCATGCTAGGAAATAGCGTTTGCAGATGTCTCCGCATCGAGGCCATAGAGTTCTAATGAATCTTAAAACGCGATATCGCATCTCACTTCTGTGTTTCATGATAAGATATAATATTCAATGCGAAGTGTCATGTACACCTTGTTTTCAATTCAAAAGAAAGTAAATGCGACTACTGCTTGCTGGGAAATAGCGTTTGCAGATGTCTACGTATCGTAGCAATAGTGTTCTAATGCTTCTAAAAACGCGATATGGCATCTATCTCCTATGTTTCATGATAAGATATAATACTCATTGCGAAGTGTCATGTATACCTCGTATTCTCTCCAATCGAATGTAAATGCGACACTTCCTTGCTAGGAAATGGCGTATTCAGATGTCTACGTATCGTAGCAATGGTGTTTTAATGCTACTTAAATCGCGATATCGCATCTCTCTTCTATGTTTCATGATAAGGTATAATATTCATTGGGAAGTGACATGTATGCCTCGTATTCATTTCAAAAGAATGTAAATGCGACTATTGCTTGCTAGGAAATATCGTTTGCAGATGTCTACGTATCGTAGCAATAGTGTTCTAATGCTACTTAAATCGCGATATCGCATCTCATTTCTATGTTTCGTGATAAGATATAATAATCATTGCGAAGTGTCATGTATACCTCGTATTCACTCCAAAAGAATGTAAATGCGACTATTGCTTGCTAGGAAATAGCATTTGCAGATGTCTACGTATCGTAGCAATAGAGTTCTGATGCTACTTAAATCGCGATATCGCATCTCATTTATATGTTTCGTGATAAGATATAATATTCATTGCGAAGTGTCATGTATACCTCGTATTCCCTCCAAACGAATGTAAGTGCGACACATCCTTGCTAGGAAATGGCGTATTCAGATGTCTACGTATCGTAGCAATAGAGTTCTAATGCTACTTGAATCGCAATATCGCATCTCATTTATATGTTTCTTGATAAGATATAATATTCATCGCGAAGTGTCAGGTATACCTCGTATTCACTTCAAAAGAATGTAAATGCGACACTTCCATTCTAGGAAGTAGCGTCTGCAGATTTCTACGCGTCGAGGCAATAGATTTCTAATGCTTCTTAAAACGCGATATCGAATCTCAATCCTATGTTTCATTATAAGATATAATATTCATTGCGAAGTGTCATGTATACCTCGTATTCACTTCAAAAGAACGTAAGTGCGACACTTCCATGCTAGGAAATAGCGTATGCAGATGTCTACGCGTCGGGGCAATATAGTTCTAATGCTTCTTAAAACGCGATATCGCATCTCACTTCTATGTTTCATGATAAGATATAATATTCAATGCGAAGTGTCATGTATACCTCGTATTCACTTCAAAAGAACGTAAGTGCGACACTTCCATGCTAGGAAATAGCGTATGCAGATGTCTACGCGTCGGGGCAATATAGTTCTAATGCTTCTTAAAACGCGATATCGCATCTCACTTCTGTGTTTCATGATAAGATATAATATTCAATGCGAAGTGTCATGTACACCTTGTTTTCAATTCAAAAGAAAGTAAATGCGACTACTGCTTGCTGGGAAATAGCGTTTGCAGATGTCTACGTATCGTAGCAATAGAGTTCTAATGCTACTTAAATCGCAATATCGCATCTCATTTATATGTTTCGTGATAAGATATAATATTCATTGCGAAGTGTCATGTGCACCTCGTATTCACTTCAAAAGAATGTAAGTGCGACACTTCCATGCTAGGAAATAGCGTTTGCAGATGTTTCCGCATCGAGGCCATAGAGTTCTAATGCTTCTTAAAACGCGATATCGCATCTCACTTCTATGTTTCATGATAAGATATAATATTCATTGCGAAGTGTCATGTATACCTCGTATTCCCTCCAAACGAATGTAAATGCGACTCTTCCTTCCTAGGAAATGGCGTATTCAGATGTCTACGTATCGTAGCAATAGAGTTCTAATGCTACTTAAATCGCGATATCGCATCTCATTTATATGTTTCGTGATAAGATATAATATTCATCGCGAAGTGTCAGGTATACTTCGTATTCACTTCAAAAGAATGTAAATGCGACACTTCCATGCTAGGAAATAGCGTCTGCAGATGTCTACGCGTCGAGGCAATAGAGTTCTAATGCTTCTTAAAACGCGATATCGAATCTCAATTCTATATTTCACTATAAGATATAATATTCATTGCGAAGTGTCATGTATACCTCGTATTCACATCAAAAGAATGTAAATGCGATTATTGCTTGCTAGGAAATAGCGTTTGCAGATGTCTACGTATCGTAGAAATAGAGTTCTAATGCTACTTAAACCGCAATATCGCATCTCATTTATATGTTTCGTGATAAAATATAATATTCATCGCGAAGTGTCAGGTATACCTCGTATTCACTTCAACAGAATGTAAATGCGACACTTCCATGCTAGGAAGTAGCGTCTGCAGATGTCTACGCGTCGAGGCAATAGAGTTCTAATGCTTCTTAAAACGCGATATCGAATCTCAATTCTAGGTTTCATTATAAGATGTAATACTCATTGCGAAGTGTCATGTATACCTCGTATTCACTTCAAAAGAACGTAAGTGCGACACTTCCATGCTAGGAAATAGAGTATGCAGATGTCTACGCGCCGGGGCAATATAGTTCTAATGCTTCTTAAAACGCGATATCGCATCTCACTTCTGTGTTTCATGATAAGATATAATATTCAATGCGAAGTGTCATGTACACCTTGTTTTCAATTCAAAAGAAAGTAAATGCGACTACTGCTTGCTGGGAAATAGCGTTTGCAGATGTCTACGTATCGTAGCAGTAGAGTTCTAATGCTACTTAAATCGCAATATCGCATCTCATTTATATGTTTCGTGATAAGATATAATATTCATTGCGAAGTGTCATGTGCACCTCGTATTCACTTCAAAAGAATGTAAATGCGACTATTGGTTGCTATGAAATAGCGATTGCAGATGTCTACGTATCGTAGCAATAGAGTTCTAATGCTTCTCGAAACGCGATATCGCATCTCATTTCTATGTTTCCCGATAAGATATAATATTCATTGCGAAGTGTCATGTACACCTCGTATTCACTTCAAAAGAATGTAAATGCGACACTTCCATGCTAGGAAATAGCGACTGCAGATGTCTACGCGTCGAGGCAATAGAGTTCTAATGCTTCTTAAAACGCGATATCGCATCTCACTTCTATGTTTCATGATAAGATATAATATTCATTGCGAAGTGTCATGTATACCTCGTATTCCCTCCAAACGAATGTAAGTGCGACACATCCTTGCTAGGAAATGGCGTATTCAGATGTCTACGTATCGTAGCAATAGAGTTCTAATGCTACTTGAATCGCAATATCGCATCTCATTTATATGTTTCTTGATAAGATATAATATTCATCGCGAAGTGTCAGGTATACCTCGTATTCACTTCAAAAGAATGTAAATGCGACACTTCCATGCTAGGAAATAGCGTTTGCAGATGTCTACATATCGCAGCAATAGAGTTCTAATGCTTCTTAGATCGCGATATCGCATCTCATTTCTATGTTTCGTGATATGATATAATATTCATCGCGAAGTGTCAGGTATACCTCGTATTCACTTCAAAAGAATGTAAATGCGACACTTCCATGCTAGGGAATAGCGTCTGCAGATGTCTACGCGTCGAGGCAATAGAGTTCTAATGCTTCTTAAAACGCGATATCGCATCTCACTTCTATGTTTCATGATAAGATATAATATTCATTGCGAAGTGTCATGTATACCTCGTATTCCCTCCAAACGAATGTAAATGCGACACATCCTTGCTAGGAATTGGCGTATACAGATGTCTACGTATCGTAGCAATAGAGTTCTAATGCTACTTGAATCGCAATATCGCATCTCATTTATATGTTTCTTGATAAGATATAATATTCATCGCGAAGTGTCAGGTATACCTCGTATTCACTTCAAAAGAATGTAAATGCGACACTTCCATGCTAGGAAGTAGCGTCTGCAGATGTCTACGCGTCGAGGCAATAGAGTTCTAATGCTTCTTAAAACGCGATATCGAATCTCAATTCTATGTTTCATTATAAGATATAATATTCATTGCGAAGTGTCATGTATACCTCGTATTCACTTCAAAAGAACGTAAGTGCGACAATTCCATGCTAGGAAATAGCGTATGCAGATGTCTACGCGTCGGGGCAATATAGTCCTAATGCTTCTTAAAACGCGATATCGCATCTCACTTCTATGTTTCTTGATAAGATATAATATTCAATGCGAAGTGTCATGTATACCTCGTATTCACTTCTAAAGAATGTAAATGCGATTATTGCTTGCTAGGAAATAACGTTTGCAGATGTCTACATATCGCAGCAGTAGCGTTCTAGTGCTACTTATATCGCGATATGACACCTCATTTAAATGTTTCGTCATAAGAAATAATGTTCATTGCGAAGTGTCATGTATACCTCGCATTCACTTCAAAAGAACGTAAGTGCGACACTTCCATGCTAGGAAATTGCGTTTGCAGATGTCTACATATCGCAGCAATAGAGTTCTAATGCTTCTTAGATCGCGATATCGCATCTCATTTCTATGTTTCGTGATATGTTATAATATTCATACCGTAGTGTCATGTAAACCTCGAATTCACTTCAGAAGAATGTAAATGCGACTATTGGCTGCTAGGAAATAGCGATTGCAGATGTCTACGTATCATAGCAATAATGTTCTAATGCTTCTCAAAACGCGATATCGCATCTCATTTCTAAGTTTCCTGATAAGATATAATATTCATTGCGGATTGTCATGTACACCTCGTATTCACTTCAAAAGAATGTAAATGCGACACTTCCATGCTAGGAAATAGCGTCTGCAGATGTCTACGCGTCGAGGCAATAGAGTTCTAATGCTTCTAAAAACGCGATATCGAATCTCAATTCTATGTTTCATTATAAGATATAATATGCATTGCGAAGTGTCATGTGTACCTCGAATTCACTTCAAAGAAATGTAAATGCGACACTTCCATGCTAGGAAATAGCGTTTGCAGATATCTCCGCATCGAGGAAATAGGGTTCTAATTCTTCTTAAGACGCGATATCGCATCTCACTTTTATGTTACATGATAAGATATAATGTTCATTGCGAAGTGTCATATATACCTCGTATTCACTTCAAAAGAATGTAAATGCTAATCTTCCTTGCTAGAAAATAGCGTTTGCAGATGACTACGTATCGCAGCAATGGAGTTCTAATACTTCTCAAAACGAGATATCGCATCTCATTTCTATGCTTCATGATAAGATATAATATTCATTGCGAAGTGTCATGTATACCTGGTATTCACTCCAAACGAATGTAAATGCGACACTTCCCTGCTAGGAAATAGCGTATTCAGATGTCTACGTATGGTAGCAGTATATTTCTAATGCTACTTAAATCTCGATATCGCATCTCATTTCTATGTTTCATGATAAGATATAATATTCATTGCGATGTGTCATGTACACCTCGTATTCACTTCAAAAGAATGTAAATGCGACACTTCCATGCTAGGAAATAGCGTTTGCAGATGTCTACGTATCGTAGCAATAGAGTTCTAATGCTTCTCAAAACGCGATGCCTCATTTCATTTCTATGTTCCGTGATAAGATATAATATTCATTGTGGAGTGTCATGTATACCTCGTATTCACTTCAAATGAATGTAAATGCGACACTTCCATGCTAGGAAATAGCGTTTGCAGATGTCTACGTATCGCAGCAATAGAGTTCCAATGCTTCCTAAAACGCGATATCGCATCACACTTCTATGTCTCATGATAAGGTATAATATTCATAGTGAAGTGTCATGTATACCTCGTATTCACTTCAAATGAATGTAAATGCGACACTTCCTTGCTAGGAAATAGCGTTTGCAGATGTCTACGTATCGTAGCAATAGAGTTCTAATGCTTCTCAAAACGCGATATAGCACCTCATTCCTATGTTTCATGATAAGATATAATATTCATTGCGAAGTGTCATGTATCTCTCGTATTCACTTCAAACGAATGTAAATGCGACACTTCCATGCTAGGAAATAGCGTTTGCAGATGTCTACGTATCGTAGCAATAGAGTTCTAATGCTTCTCAAAACGCGATATAGCACCTCATTCCTATGTTTCATGATAAGATATAGTATTCATTGCGAAGTGTCATGTATATCTCGTATTCACTTCAAACGAATGTAAATGCGACACTTCCATGCTAGGAAATAGCGTTTGCAGATGACTACGTATCGTAGCAATAGAGTTCTAATGCTTCTCAAAACGCGATATAGCACCTCATTCCTATGTTTCATGATAAGATATAATATTCATTGCGAAGTGTCATGTATATCTCGTATTCACTTCGAACGAATGTAAATGCGACACTTCCATGCTAGGAAATAGCGTTTGCAGATGTCTACGTATCGTAGCAATAGAGTTCTAATGCTTCTCAAAACGCGATATAGCACCTCATTCCTATGTTTCATGATAAGATATAATATTCATTGCGACGTGTCATGTATATCTCGTATTCACTTCAAACGAATGTAAATGCGACACTTCCATGCTAGGAAATAGCGTTTGCAGATGTCTACGTATCGTAGCAATAGAGTTCTAATGCTTCTCAAAACGCGATATAGCACCTCATTCCTATGTTTCATGATAAGATATAATATTCATTGCGAAGTGTCATGTATATCTCGTATTCACTTCAAACGAATGTAAATGCGACACATCCATGCTAGGAAATAGCGTTTGCAGATGTCTACGTATCGTAGCAATAGAGTTCTAATGCTTCTTAAAACGGGATGTCGCATCTCATATCTATGTTTCATGATCAGATATAATATTCATTGCGAAGTGTCATGTATACCTCGTATTCACTTCAAAAGGATGTAAATGCGACACTTCCTTGCTAGGAAATAGCGTTTCCAGATGACTACGTGTCGAAACAATAGAGTTCTAATGATTCTTAAAATGCCATATCGCTTCTCACTTCTATGTTTCATGATAAGATATAATATTCATTGCGAAGTGTCATGTATACCTCGTATTCACTTCAAAAGAATGTAAATGCGACACTTCCATGCTAGGAAGTAGCGTTTGCAGATGTCTACGTATCGTAGCAATAGGGTTCTAATACTTCTTAAAATGCGATATCGCATCACACTTCTATGTTTCATGATAAGATATAATATTCATTGCGAAGTGTCATGTATATCTCGTATTCACTTCAAACGAATATAAATGCGACACTTCCATGCTAGGAAATAGCGTTTGCAGATGTCTACGTATCGTAGCAATAGAGTTCTAATGCTTCTTAAAACGCGATATCGCATCTCACTGCTATGTTTCATGAGAAGATATAATATTCATTGCGAAGTGTCATGTTTATCTCGTATTCACATCGAAAGAATGTAATTGCGACACTTCCATGCTAGGAAATAGCGTTTGCAGTTGTCTACGTATCGTAGCAATAGAGTTCTAATGCTTCTTAAAACGAGATGCCTCATTTCATTTCTATGTTCCGTGATAAGATATAATATTCATTGTGGAGTGCCATGTATACCTCGTATTCACTTCAAATGAATGTAAATGCGACACTTCCATGCTAGGAAGTAGCGGTTGCAGATGTCTACGTATCGTAGCAATAGGGTTCTAATGCTCCTTAAGACGCGATATCGCATCTCACTTCTATGTTACATGATAAGATATAATATTCATTATGGAGTGATATGTATACCTCGTACTCACTTCAAAAGAAAGTAAATGCGACCCTTGCATGCTAGGGAATAGCCTTTGCAGATGTCTACGTATAGTAGCAATAGAGTTCTAATGCTTCTCAAAACGCGATATAGCACCTCATTCCTATGTTTCATGATAAGATATAATATTCATTGCGAAGTGTCACGTATATCTCGTATTCACTTCAAACGAATGTAAATGCGACACTTCCATGCTAGGAAATAGCGTTTGCAGATGTCTACGTATCGTAGCAATAGAGTTCTAATGCTTCTTAAAACGGGATGTCGCATCTCATATCTATGTTTCATGATCAGATATAATATTCATTGCGAAGTGTCATGTATACCTCGTATTCACTTCAAAAGGATGTAAATGCGACACTTCCTTGCTAGGAAATAGCGTTTCCAGATGACTACGTGTCGAAACAATAGAGTTCTAATGATTCTTAAAATGCCATATCGCTTCTCACTTCTATGTTTCATGATAAGATATAATATTCATTGCGAAGTGTCATGTATACCTCGTATTCACTTCAAAAGAATGTAAATGCGACACTTCCATGCTAGGAAGTAGCGTTTGCAGATGTCTACGTATCGTAGCAATAGGGTTCTAATACTTCTTAAAATGCGATATCGCATCACACTTCTATGTTTCATGATAAGATATAATATTCATTGCGAAGTGTCATGTATATCTCGTATTCACTTCAAACGAATATAAATGCGACACTTCCATGCTAGGAAATAGCGTTTGCAGATGTCTACGTATCGTAGCAATAGAGTTCTAATGCTTCTTAAAACGCGATATCGCATCTCACTGCTATGTTTCATGAGAAGATATAATATTCATTGCGAAGTGTCATGTTTATCTCGTATTCACATCGAAAGAATGTAATTGCGACACTTCCATGCTAGGAAATAGCGTTTGCAGTTGTCTACGTATCGTAGCAATAGAGTTCTAATGCTTCTTAAAACGAGATGCCTCATTTCATTTCTATGTTCCGTGATAAGATATAATATTCATTGTGGAGTGCCATGTATACCTCGTATTCACTTCAAATGAATGTAAATGCGACACTTCCATGCTAGGAAGTAGCGGTTGCAGATGTCTACGTATCGTAGCAATAGGGTTCTAATGCTTCTTAAGACGCGATATCGCATCTCACTTCTATGTTACATGATAAGATATAATATTCATTATGGAGTGATATGTATACCTCGTACTCACTTCAAAAGAAAGTAAATGCGACCCTTGCATGCTAGGGAATAGCCTTTGCAGATGTCTACGTATAGTAGCAATAGAGTTCTAATGCTTCTCAAAACGCGATATAGCACCTCATTCCTATGTTTCATGATAAGATATAATATTCATTGCGAAGTGTCACGTATATCTCGTATTCACTTCAAACGAATGTAAATGCGACACTTCCATGCTAGGAAATAGCGTTTGCAGATGTCTACGTATCGTAGCAATAGAGTTCTAATGCATCTTAAAACGCGATATCGCATCTCACTGCTATGTTTCATGAGAAGATATAATATTCATTGCGAATTGTCATGTATATCTCGTATTCACATCAAAAGAATGTAAATGCGACACTTCCATGCTAGGAAATAGCGTTTGCAGATGTCTACGTATCGCAGCAATAGAGTTCCAATGCTTCCTAAAACGCGATATCGCATCACTCTTCTATGTCTCATGATAAGGTATAATATTCATAGCGAAGTGTCATGTATACCTCGTATTCACTTCAAATGAATGTAAATGCGACACTTCCATGCTAGGAAATGGCGATTGCAGATGTCTACGTATCGTAGCAATAGAGTTCTAATGCTTCTAAAAACGCGATATCGCATCTCAATGCTATGTTTCATGATAAGATATAATATTCATTATGGAGTGTTATGTATACCTCGTACTCACTTCAAAAGAAAGTAAATGCGACCCTTCCATGCTAGGGAATAGCCTTTGCAGATGTCTACGTATCGTAGCAATAGAGTTCTAATGCTTCTCAAAACGCGATATAGCACCTCATTCCTATGTTTCATGATAAGATATAATATTCATTGCGAAGTGTCATGTATATCTCGTATTCACTTCAAAAGAATGTAAATGCGACACTTCCATGCTAGGAAATAGCGTTTGCAGATGTCTACGTATCGCAGCAATAGAGTTCCAATGCTTCCTAAAACGCGATATCGCATCACACTTCTATGTCTCATGATAAGGTATAATATTCATTGCGAAGTGTCATGTATACCTCACATACACTTCACATGAATGTAAATACGACACATCCGTGCTAGGAAATAGCGTTTGCAGATGTCTACGTATCGAAGCAATAGAGTTCTAATGCTTCTTAAAACGCGATGTCGCATCTCATTTCTATGTTTCATGATAAGATATAATATTCATTACGAAGTGTCATGTGTACCTTGTCTACACTTCAAATGAATGTAAATGCGACACTTCCTTGCTAGGAAATAGCGTTTGCAGATTTCTACGTATATTAGCAATAGATTTCTAATGCTTCTTAAAACACGATATAGCTCCTCATTTCTATGTTTCATGATAAGATACAATATTCATTGTGGAGTGTTATGTATACCTCGTATTCAGTTCAAAAGAATGTAAATGCGACACTTCCTTGCTAGGAAATAGGGTTTCCACATATCTACGTATCGAAGTAATAGAGTTCTAATGCTACTTAAAACGCGATATAGCTCCTCACTTCTATGCTTCATGATAAGATGTAATATTCATTGCGAAGTGTCATGTATACCTCGTATTCGCTTCAAAAGAATGTAAATGCGAAACTTCCATGCTAGGAAATAGCGTTTGCAGATGTCTACGTATCGTAGCAATAGAGTTCTAATGCTTCTCAAAACGCGATATCGCAACTCATTCCTATGTTTCATGATAAGATATAATATTCATTGCGAAGTGTCATGTACATCTCGTTTTCACTTCAAAAGAATGTAAATGCGAAACTTCCATGCTAGGAAATAGCGTTTGCAGATGTCTACGTATCGTAGCGATAGAGTTCTATTGCTTCTTATAACGCGATATCGCATCTCAGTTCTATGTTTCATTATAAGTTATAATATTTATTGCGAAGTGTTATGTATACCTCGTATACACTTCAAATGGATGTAAATGCCACACACCCTTGCTAGGAAATGCGTCTCGAGATGTCTACGTATGGAGGAAATAGAGTTCTAATTCTTCTTAAAACGCGATATGGCTTCTCATTTCTATGTTCCATGATATGATGTAATATTCACTGAGAAGTATTATGTTTACCTCGTCTACACTTCAGAAGGATGTAAATGACTTATTTCCTTGCTAGGAAAATGCGTTTCCAGATATCTACGTATCGAAGCATTAGATTTCTAGTGCTTCTAAAACGCAATATCGCATCTCATTTCTGGGTTTCAAGATAAGTTATAATATTCATTGCGAAGTATTATGTATACCTCGACTACACTTCCAAAGATACTACCCAGTAATTTGCGGCGTGTTGCGTAGTTTCCCGTAGCCCTTGTTAGTTAAACCCACGTCGAGACCATAAATAGACATGCCGTGACTTCAGTATCTCGCGACCTGAGTGTGTGTACTTGGCTAGGCGTAGTCGAGAGGAGGAGCATTTCGAAGTTTCAAGGTTTGTTCCGCCCCAGGGTTCCCGGGGTCGTGTAGTCTATCCACTTTGCTACTTTCTGAGCAGCTGGCGCCCAAGAAAAGTTGTACGTGAGCGGATACCTTGGAACGATAGATCGCTTTAGATTAAAGTACGTTTTACACCTTAAAGCATTTAGATAATTAACCCCTTCGAGCTTCCCTGACTTACTATATATAGGTTTCCGTCACAACTAATAGGAACCATCACTTTACATAGATATATAGAACACACATAGTTTTAAACGTAGAACTGAGAATTTGAGAACTTACGTTGAAACGTTAGTAGTGAGAAATTCCATCGGATTTCATAGAAATTCAGAACTTACTTGCTATGAGACATAGGCAGATAAGGGCCATCGCGTTGCTTAAAACTTTAGAACTTGCTTACTTCAACAAAGATTTCTATTGGCTTCGTCCGTTCTTTTAGAAGAATTTTTGATAAACCACATACTTTTCACGCTTCTGATATCTTTGAAAGTTCGCGAGATGTAATCGTTCAAGTTTTAAAATGATTACTTAGTGTGGATTATTATTTAGTAACTCGCTCATAAACGAGTCTGCATAGGATTTAATCCATAAGTTTTTAAGCCTGGAATTTATGCAGTTATTTGTTATTCACTTATTGCTCAAACGACAAAGATTCTGACCACTTCAAAATGGTTGACTTTCATCAATTTTCTTAAAAATTGAAATACTGCCCAACTGCTTGCATTAAAGACTGTAATTAAAGCTTTCGAATCACTTTACCTCTTATAGGTGAATTCTGGAATTGAAATTGAATGTTTGACTTTTCTAGCTCCTGTTTAGACATCTTTCCATTGGAATGTTCAAGTATTTTTCATATTCGTTATTATTAAAAATGTTTTACTTGATTCTTTTATTTAATATTTAGAATTTTCTGAGAAATATTTTTTATCGTAATGAACTATATAATTGCAATTATAATTCTTTATGAAGTAATAATAACAGAAAGGTATGTATCCATTCTTGTAGTTTTGTAAAGAGTATTTAATCTTACTATCTAAAATGAAACATTGAGATCTGTTTACAATCTAATGGAATTTAATTACCTTTTGATTCAAATTCACAATGATAATCTTCCATAGTTCAACAATTTTGTGAGCTGTCCTCAGGAATCCGCAGCTCTGTACTTATAAAATGAACGACACAAAGAACAGCCTAACCAAACGTATTCGAACCGATTTTTCAATACTAATCTTATCATGTTTAACTTATGCTGCAAACTATTGAAATGCCCTTCGAAAAGTGTTTATTCACAGTGAAGTAAACGGTAAGTATTACGCCTTCCACCACTGTTTACAATACGTATGTTTCATTTACTATCAAAACCGTGAGTATTATCGCCTTTCTTTACTCTTTGTAACCTTCAATGCCTTCACGTTACAGATCGTTAAACTTGTTTTAAAATGCTCTATCGTATTACGGAAGAATGGACATACCAATTCATTTTAAAAAATGAAGGTAACCTTCATATGTCCAACATAACTCCACTTACAAAAAAACTATTTTCATCAACGGATGGCCCCTTTGTACTGTGCAATTTTATATTAGCAAAAACTTCTATGAAACTTATAGTTTCGTGGATATCTGAGGTGCTAATTATTACTGCCCCACCCTGTATATTGCTATGGATGTGTCCAACAAGGCAACGATGAACAGAGTTAAATTTAATATTATGATGTTTATTATTTTACTTATAGTATATTTGTTTTTCTGGAATTTTGCCAAAAAACAATGTTCACGATGTCGACAGATGAATATATTTGCCTTAGAATTACAAGAGCCAACAATTTCGAAAGTAGAATATTACTTTACTTCGCTAACCGAATCATTGCAAACGTTAAGTAAAGTGCGTGCCTTTCAAAACAGTCAGATGCAAATTACGATGCAACGTTTCCAAGAAATGGTACGTGCCACTGTTTTTTAATTTCCGTTTATTTAATCAAAGGAAATTTAATTGAAATATCCGCAAAATTTGAGGACAAAAAGTTATTGTAATTTTACGCAACATATATGATGGTGATAAAGGATAAGTATACGGAACTGAAAATGGAAAGTAGCGAGCAGAAAAAGAAACTGATGGAGCTACAAAGTAGATTGATACATCCGTCAAATGATGATTCTAGGTTAATAAAATCTGTTAATTAAAGAACTATTGCAAAAATCAGGTATAATCAATATTACTTCTGCTCAAAGGCTATAATAGAATTGGACCGAAATGGGTACAAAACAGGCAATTATATCTATACGTTCTATTCTATGCAAAGGCAAATATTTCAAAGAGAAAAGATGTGTTACTTACAAATTGCTTATGTTCCTAGATATCTCACTAATTCAGGCTTCTTGTCTTGTAGAACTTATCATTCGTGTAACATGTAAAGGGGTCGAAGAATAATAAAAGATTTTTATATTTCATAGCCTCACTTGATACGTCGATTGGATCACGTAAAATATCGGACATTAATTGCATCTACATCTTCAGACCTTAACTATATAATTGCAACAACATATTTAATAGCGATTTAATAACATTTTTCTAATTGTTTATATCTATGTCTAATAAATATATATTAATCGAATAAGTTGCTTCACCTAAGACTAAAAGTATCTGAGGCTTACAAATCGGAGCATTACATAACAAACGTGCATCGCATATATAATATTACATGTAACAAAAGATGAAGACCAAAAAGATCGTACATAAGTTGAATCCACAATGCGGTCATAGAGATACAGAAACGGCAAAAATTCCAAACAATAATTTAAAAAATTCAAAAAGGGGGGAGTGAAAATCCATCTCCTTGACGATGATAAGGAACAAGTCTGCCCCATGCACTACAATATCCCAAACAGCCAGCGATTGGCACGCCAATGACAACGGATGGAACGAATTCCGTGACAGAACTGTGCTAACAAAGTGCTCCTACTCAGCTTTCGAAATGGCATACTGTTAGTACTGGGGCGGCATTCGTATCACGGCACTATTAAAGCACCGAGATATAGCACACGGGCTACACGGCCGTGACAATGACACTATCAGCTCACCATAGCTACACGCGTGGTTGTGGCGTAGGCTGACATTTACTAATGGGGAAGCTGTTTCCATAAAAATTATAAGCAAATATGAAAAATGACTAAACTGTGCAATTTATTTATTTTGATTCCAAAATAGATACACCGGCACAAAACAAAGATATAAGAACTCGATTTTATTATTTTCTATAAACTAGCTCGATAGGGCGATTTTTTCCATAAAGTCGATAATTATTTTGTCATAAAAATATATACACTTATTTTATATATATTTTCTTCAATTTATTGTTACAAATTCATGCAATTGAGGGTTACATTAAATACGATGACAGCATGTTATTTCAAAAATTACACAAGGCGAAGTTAGGGACGCAACACCATGAATTTTCATTTTATAAGTAATATTTTTTTATAAATAATATTTTTAGTCTATGATGGATTGAAAGAAATATATACGACTCGCTCAATAACTATAAATATATGAAAACGACCATCAAAATATCTATCAATACTCATATGCTGAACATCTACTGACATCTAACGGTTCTAATTTGTATGAAAGCACAGGTTCTCCAATGCCAAATGTGATCCTGCGTCATTGCTGAGGAGATTCATGAATGGAGCGATGATACGCGTGTCACCATGGTGCTGGTTCTGCGCGATTCGCTTGTCTAGAACGTGCTGGTAACACGTTCTGGCATTTTAGTCAACGAATCCGGTCACAGATGACTACGAATCAGTTGACACTCCTCGGAAGTGGCAATATAGTGCCGGCATGGTGTCGCTACCATCTTGCCGTTTGTTATCTGGGATGCTTTTTAGTGCATTATTCGGAATTGAATTTGAACACATAGCTACTTAATCGCTAATTTGTATGTACTGTGACGTGGTGAAGTCACAAGGCTCGCTCACCCCCCACCCCCTGCTTCGGTTAGACTAGCTCACAGATCACCACCCATGCGAGAAGAGCGACACGGACCATCGCGATTGCTGTATTTGCGAGGAGCGTGAAATACACGATGGTAGAACCTTCCCCCCCCCCCCCCCCCAACCGTTCGTTTCTCTCTCTCCGTTCTACGGATTAGACTGGCGAGCTGATGGAAGAAGCGACACATAAGACGCCTCTTCGGCGGATAATAAGACCGCAGGTTCGCGGTAGGGCTGTGCGCCGAGGTAGCGTGACGGGCTCGACGGTGGAGGAGTCGGGAAGTGAACAAGAAGAGACCCTGAAGCCCGAAGGATAGGATCCAGAGCTCTGCAAAAATAAGACCGCTGCCATAGTCCAAGGAGACAAACAGGATGGATCCCGGGTGTGAGACGGACCTCTACCCCTCCCCATTAGAACTCTATTGCTTCGATACGTAGACATCTTGAAACGCTATTCCCTAGCAAGGAAGTGTTGCATTTACATTCTTTTGAAGTGTAGACGAGGATACATAACACTCCACAAAGAATATTATATCTTGTCACGAAACATAGAAATGAAATGCGTCATCTCGTTTTAAGAAGCATTAGAACACTATTGCTACGATACGTAGACATCTGCAAACGCTATTTCCGAGCATGGAAGTGTCGCATTTACATTCTTTTGAAGTGAATACGAGGTATACATGACACATCGGAATGAATATTATATCTTATCATGAAACATAGGAATGAGTTGCGATATCGCGTTTTGAGAAGCATTAGAATACCATTGCTTCGATACGTAGACATCTGCAAACAATATTTCCTAGCAAGGAAGTGTTGCATTTACATTCTTTTGAAGTGAATACGAGGTATACATAACACTCCACAATGAATGTTATATCTTGTCACGAAACGTAGAAATGAAATGCGACATCTCGTTTTAAGAAGCATTAGAACTCTATTGCTACGATACGTAGACATCTGCAAACGCTATTTCCGAGCATGGAAGTGTCGCATTTACATTCTTTTGAAGCGCATACGAGGTATACATGACACTTCGCAATGAATATTATATCTTATCACGCAATATAGAAATGAAATGCGACATCTCGTTTTAAGAAGCATTAGAACTCTATTGCTACGATACGTAGACATCTGCAAAGGCTATTTCCTAGCATGCAAGTGTAGCATTTACATTCTTTTGAAGTGAATACGAGGTATACATAACACTCCACAATGAGTATTATATCTTGTCACGAAACGTAGAAATGAAATGCGACATCTCGTTTTAAGAAGCATTAGAACTCTATTGCTACGATACGTAGACATCTGCAAGCGCTACTTCCTAGCATGCAAGTGTCGCATTTACATTCTTTTGAAGTGAATACGAGGTATACATGACACTCCGCAATGAATGTTATACCTTATCATGAAACATAGAAATGAGATGCGATATCGCGATTTAAGAAGCGCTATAACTCTATTGCTACAACGCGTAGTCATCTGGAAATGTTATTTCCTAGCAAGGAAGTGTCGCATTTACATTCTTTTGAAGTGAATACGAGGTATACATAACACTCCACAATGAATATTATATCTTATCACGAAACATAGAAATGAAATGCGGCATCTCGTTTTAAGAAGCATTAGAACTCTATTGCTACGATACGTAGACATCTGCAAACGCTATTTCCTAGCATGGAAGTGTTTTATTTACATTCTTTTGAAGTGAATACGAGGTATACATGACACTTCGCAATGAATATTATATCTTATCATGAAACATAGAAGTGAGATGCGATATCGCGTTCTAAGAAGCATTAGAACTCTATTGCTACGATACGTAGACATCTGCAAATGCTATTTCCTAGCATGGAAGTGTCGCATTTACGTTCCATTGATGTGAATACGAGGTATGCATGACACTTCGCAATGGATATTATATCTTATCATGAAATATATAAATGAGATGCGACATCTCGTTTTAAGAAGTATTAGAACTCTATTCTTACGATACGTGGTCATCTGGAAACGCTATTTCCTAGCAAGGAAGTGTCGCATTTACATTCTTTTGACGTAAATACGAGGTATACATGACACTTCGCAATGAATATTATATCTTATCACGAAACATAGAAATGAAATGCGGCATCTCGTTTTAAGAAGCATTAGAACTCTATTGCTACGATACGTAGACATCTGCAAACGCTATTTCCTAGCATGGAAGTGTTTTATTTACATTCTTTTGAAGTGAATACGAGGTATACATGACACTTCGCAATGAATATTATATCTTATCATGAAACATAGAAGTGAGATGCGATATCGCGATTTAAGAAGCATTAGAACTCTATTGCTACGATACGTAGACATCTGCAAACGCTATATCCTAGCATGGAAGTGTCGCATTTACATTTTTTTGAAGTGAATACGAGGTATACATGACACTTCGCAATGAATATTATATCTTATCATGAAACCTAGAAGTGATATGCGATATCGCGTTTTAAGAAGCATTAGAACTCTATTGCTACGATACGTGGACATCTGCAAGCGCTACTTCCTAGCATGCAATTGTCGCATTTACATTCTTTTGAAGTGAATACGAGGTATACATGACACTCCGCAATGAATGTTATACCTTATCATGAAACATAGAAATCAGATGCGATATCGCGATTTAAGAAGCGCTATAACTCTATTGCTACGATGCGTAGTCATCTGGAAATGTTATTTCCTAGCAAGGAAGTGTCGCACTTACATTCTTTTGAAGTGAATACGAGGTATACATAACACTCCACAATGAATATTGTATCTTATCACGAAACATAGAAATGAAATGCGGCATCTCGTTTTAAGAAGCATTAGAACTCTATTGCTACGATACGTAGACATCTGCAAACGCTATTTCCTAGCATGGAAGTGTTTTATTTACATTCTTTTGAAGTGAATACGAGGTATACATGACACTTCGCAATGAATATTATATCTTATCATGAAACATAGAAGTGAGATGCGATATCGCGTTCTAAGAAGCATTAGAACTCTATTGCTACGATACGTAGACATCTGCAAACGCTATTTCCTAGCATGGAAGTGTCGCATTTACGTTCCATTGATGTGAATACGAGGTATGCATGACACTTCGCAATGGATATTATATCTTATCATGAAATATATAAATGAGATGCGACATCTCGTTTTAAGAAGTATTAGAACTCTATTCTTACGATACGTGGTCATCTGGAAACTCTATTTCCTAGCAAGGAAGTGTCGCATTTACATTCTTTTGACGTGAATACGAGGTATACATGACACTTCGCAATGAATATTATATCTTATCTCGAAACATCGAAGTGAGATGCGATATCGCGTTTTAGGATGCATTAGAACTCTATTGCTACGATACGTAGACATCTGCTAACGCTATTTCCTAGCATTGAAGTGTCGCATTTACATACTTTTGAAGTGAATACGAGATATACATGACACTTCGCAATGAATATTATATCTTATCATGAAACATAGGAATGAGGTGCTATATCGCGTTTTGAGAAGCATTAGAACTTTATTGCTAATATACGTAGACATCTGCAACCTCTATTTCCTAGCAAGGAAATGTCGCACTTACATTCCATTGAAGTGAATACGAGGTATACATAACATTACGCAATGAATATTATATCTTATTACGAAGCATAGAAATGAAATACGACATCTCGTTTTAAGAAGCATTAGTACTCTATTGCTGTGATACGTAGACATCTGCAAACAATATTTCCTAGCAAGGAAGTGTCGCATTTACATTCTTTTGAAGTGAATACGAGGTATACATGACACTTCGCAATGAATATTGTATCTTATCATGAAACATAGAAGTGAGATGCGATTTCGCGTTTTAAGAAGCATTAGAACTCTATTGCTACGATACGTAGACATCTGCAAACCCTATTTCCTAGAATGGAATTGTCGCATTTACATTCTTTTGAAGTGAATACGAGGTATACATAACACTCCACAATGAATATTATATCTTATTACGAAACGTAGAGATGAAGTGCGACATCTCGTTTTAAGAAGCATTAGAACTCTATTGCTACGATACGTTGACATCTGCAAACAATATTTCCTAGCAAGGAAGTGTCACACTTACATCCTTTTGAAGTGAATACGAGGTATACATAACACTCCAAAATGAATATTATATCTTATTACGAAACATAGAAATGAAATGCGACATCTCGTTTTAAGAAGCATTAGAACTCTATTGCTACGATACGTTGACATCTGTAAACGCTATTTGCTAGCATGGAAGAGTCGCATTTACATTCTTTTGATGTGAATACGAGGTATACATAATACTTCGCAATAAATATTATATTTTATAATGAAACATAGAAGTGAGATGCGATATCGCGTTCTAAGAAGCATTAGAACACTATTGCTACGATACGTAGACATCTGCAAACGCTCTTTCCTAGCATGGAAGTGTCGCATTTACATTCTTTTGAAGTGAATACGAGATATACATGACACTTCGCACCGAGTATTATATCTTATCATGCAACATAGGAATGAGTTGCAATATCGCGTTTTGAGAAGCATTAGAACTCCGTTGCTACGATACTTAGACATCTGCAATCGCTATTTCCTAGCATGTAGGTATCGCATTTACATTCATTTGAAGTGTAGACGAGATATACATAACACTGCACAATGAATATTACATCTTATCATGGAACATAGAAATGAGATGCGATATCGCGTTTTAGAAAACATTAGAACTCTATTGTTTCGATACGTAGACATCTGGAAACGTAATTTCCTAGAAAGGAAGGGTAGCATTTACATTCTCTTGAGAGGAATACGATGTATACATGACACTTCGCAATGAATATTATATCTTATGATGAAACATAGAAATGAGATGCGATATGGCGATTCAAGAAGCATTAGAGCTCTATTTCTTCGATATGTAGATATCTGCAAACCTTATTTCCTAGCAAGGAAGTGTCGCATTTACATTCTTTTGATGTGAATACGAGGTATCACGTCCGGTGAAACTATTTTCCGTTGCTCCTGAGGCTTTACGACACAGGCCTATTTTTCGGTAATTCGGTCCGCGGGAACGCGTTAAGACCGGGTCCGACAATTTCGGCTGACACGACACTAGCGAAAACACTCGCGATAATAAGGGAATGACCCTACCTTTCGATGACTTCTCTCTCGATTTGTACGTAGAAACGGCGTGGAGTATCGTTTGCTGGGATCGTAGCGAATTTCGTTCTGTTGGCTGCTACGGAAATCTCGATCAGTCGCCAGCGAAGAGGAGGACGGCGGTCGGAATTCAGCGATGATGCTGGATGTGGCATAATCGGCGTGATACGTCGTGGTGTCTGGATCGGATGCGTCGACGGTCGCTTCGGAAAGCGGCGTCTGGGCTGGTGCGAAGGCAGGTCGCTGGTATACGAGGACTCTCGGAACACCCTCCAAATATTCACGCACAAGTGATCGTATGAAATTCTTCCTACTCGCACGTCGCGTTCTTCGCAAACCACGAAGCACGATTCATTCACCAGGTTTTTCTGTACTTTCGACTAAGATCTGAGGGATAAGCGGCGGTCTCAACGTCACAAAGCCGATTTCTATACTCCTTCAATTTGATGAAGATCAACCCCAGTTGCATGGAAGAACCCGTGGAAGAATTCGTAATTAAATGTAATGTTAAAAGTAGAACTAGTATTATAAACACTTGATAAAATTAATGGATGTGGAAATAGTATACTTGGTAAAAGAACTTGTACTTGGATAAAGTAAAAGTAAAAATAAAATATATTCTAGGTTTAAAGTATACAAGAACTGGAATTATTCTAAGACTAAGACTAAGTTAAAATGGAAATAGAAATACGATGCCTGAACCCCACATTGAGGTGGCTAACGATCTAGAACTAGAAGTTTCGACTCCTCGGTAGGAGATCTCGAGTCAGAGTGTGTGCTCTGGAGACGCGTCTCTGACCTCCTCGGTTCGCGGGGCGCTACGGTCGCGGACTCTCGTGGTAGGGAGATCGCGATCCCGCGAGTGGGGGACTCGCGTTTCGAGGCGGAGAGCGCGCGGTCCAGCGAGTGGGGACCCGCGGCTCGTGGTGGGGCTAGCGGCGCATGCCGCTGGCCGGACGCATCTTACTTAGTGTTACTTAGATATAGGAATTCTTATATGCGCGTCATGATATGGTATGTATGTCCTAGCTTAGAAGTAACATATAGGTTCTAGCAGATCCTGTTCCCGGAATTGGAAAAGACCCCATTCAGGTGATGGGCTGCGGCTACGTCTTCCTGCAGGACGGAATCCTCGGTGTGAGGGAGATAGGGCTGCCCGTCCTTGGTGCGGGCGAGACAGGTATACTCGGTGGTGCGAGTGAGACACTGATGCCCGGTACGAGCAAGACAGGTATACTCGGCGGTGCGAGTGAGGTAGCGGAACTCGGTGTGAGTGAGGGCGTGCAGGTATGCGCGCGCGAACACTTCCAGTTGCTGGTTCAGCAGGCGAGTTTGGCTGGTTGCATGCGTCCAGGGGTTGATACTGGGGGGTGCGAAGAGGTTGATGGGTGGCAGGCGGTACGCCTGACGTCACAAAATGCGGCACTTCCTTTCTAGGAAATTACGTTCCCAGATATCTCTGTATCGAAGCTATAGATTTCTAATTCTCCTTAAAACGCGATATCGCACCTCATCTCTATGTCTCATGATAAGATATAATATTCATTGCAAGGTGTTATGTATTCCTCGTCTACACTTCAAATGAATGTAAATGCGACACATCCTTGCCAGGAAATGGCGTTTGCAGATTTCTACGTATCGAAGCATTAGAGTTCTAATGCTTCTTAAAACGCGATATCGCTGCTCATTTCAATGTTTCATGATAGAATATAATATTCATTGTGGAGTGTTATGTATACCTCGCATTCACTTCGTAAGAATGTAAATGCGACACTTCCTTGCTATTAAATAGCGTTTGCAGATGTCTACGTATCGTAGCAATAGAGTTCTAATGCTTCTTATAACGCGATATCGCACCTCACTTCTATGTTTCATGATAAGGTATAATATTCATTGCGAAATGTCATTTAAACCTCGTATTCACTTCAAATGTGTGTAAATGGGACACAACCTTGCTAGGAAATAGCGTTTGCAAATGTGTACGTATCGAGGAAATGGTGTTCTAATGCTTCTTAAAACGCGATATCGCATCTCATTTATATGTTTCGTGATAAGATATAATATTCATTGCGAAGTGTCATGTATACCTCGTATTCACTCCAAAAGAATGTAAATGCGACTATTGCTTGCTACGAAATAGCGTTTGCATATGTCTACGTATCGTAGCAATAGAGTTCTAATGCTACTTAAATCGCGATATCGCAACTCCTATATATGTTTCGTAATAAGATATAATATTCATTGCGAAGTGTCATGTATACCACGTATTCACTTCAAAAGAATGTAAGTGCGACACTTCCATGCTAGGAAATAGCGTTTGCAGATGTCTGCGCATCGAGGCCATAGAGTTCTAATGATTCTTAAAACGCGAAATCGCATCTCTCTTCTATGTTACATGATAAGATATAATATTCATTGCGAAGTGTCATGCATACCTCGTAATCCCTCCAAACGAGTGTAAATGCGACACTTCCTTGCTAGGAAATGGCGTATTCAGATGTCTACGTATCGTAGCAATGGTGTTTTAATGTTACTTAAATCGCGATATCGCATCTCATTTCTATGTTTCGTGATAAGATATAATAATCATTGCGAAGTGTCATGTACACCTCGTTTTCAATTCAAAAGAAAGTAAATGCGACTACTGCTTGCTGGGAAATAGCGTTTGCAGATGTCTACGTATCGTAGCAATAGAGTTCTAATGCTACTTAAATCGCAATATCGCATCTCATTTATATGTTTCGTGATAAGATATAATATTCATTGCGAAGTGTCATGTGCACCTCGTATTCACTTCAAGAGAATGTAAATGCGATACTTCCATGCTAGAAAATTGCGTTTGCAGATGTCTCCGCATCGAGGCCATAGAGTTCTAATGCTTCTTAAAACGCGATATCGCATCCCTCTTCTATGTTTCATGATAAGATATAATATTCATTGCGAAGTGTCATGTACACCTCGTTTTCACTTCAAAAGGACGTAAGTGCGACACTTCCATGCTAGGAAATAGCGTTTGCAGATGTCTGCGCATCGAGGCCATAGAGTTCTAATGATCCTTAAAACGCGAAATCGCATCTCTCTTCTATGTTACATGATAAGATATAATATTCATTGCGAAGTGTCATGTATACCTCGTAATCCCTCCAAACGAATGTAAATGCGACACTTCCTTGCTAGGAAATGGCGTATTCAGATGTCTACGTATCGTAGCAATGGTGTTTTAATGTTACTTAAATTGCGATATCGCATCTCATTTCTATGTTTCGTGATAAGATATAATAATCATTGCGAAGTGTCATGTACACCTCGTTTTCAATTCAAAAGAAAGTAAATGCGACTACTGCTTGCTGGGAAATAGCGTTTGCAGATGTCTACGTATCGTAGCAATAGAATTCTAATGCTACTTAAATCGCGATATCGTATCTCATTAATATGTTTCGTGATAAGATATAATGTTCATCGCGAAGTGTCAGGTATACCTCGTATTCACTTCAAAAGAATGTAAATGCGATACTTCCATGCTAGGAAATAGCGTCTGCAGATGTCTACGCGTCGGTGCAATATGGTTCTAATGCTTCTTAAAACGCGATATCGCATCTCACTTCTATGTTTCATGATAGGATATAATATTCATTGCGAAGTGTCATGTATACCTCGTATTCCCTCCAAACGAATGTAAATGCGACTCTTCCTTGCTAGGAAATAGCGTCTGCAGATGTCTACGCGTCGAGGCAATAGAGTTCTAATGCTTCTTAAAACGCGATATCGAATCTCAATTCTATGTTTCACTATAAGATATAATATTCATTGCGAAGTGTCATGTATACCTCGTATTCACATCAAAAGAATGTAAATGCGACTATTCCTTGCTAGGGCATAGCGTTTGCAGATGCCTACGTATCGTAGCAATAGAGTTCTAATGCTTCTTAGATCGCGATATCGCATCTCATTTCTATGTTTCGTGATAAGTTATAATATTCGTTCCGAAGTGTCATGTAAACCTCGAATTCACTTCAAAAGAATGTAAATGCGACTATTGGTTGCTAGGAAATAGCGATTGCAGATGTCTACGTATCGTAGCAATAGAGTTCTAATGCTTCTCAAAACGCGATATCGCATCTCATTTCTATGTTTCCCGATAAAATATAATATTCATTGCGAAGTGTCATGTACACCTCGTATTCATTTCAAAAGAATGTAAATGCGATACTTCCATGCAAGGAAATAGCGACTGCAGATGTCTAGGCGTCGAGGCAATAGAGTTCTAATGCTTCTTAAAACGCGATATCGCATCTCACTTCTATGTTTCATGATAAGATATAATATTCATTGCGAAGTGTCATGTATACCTCGTATTCCCTCCAAACGAATGTAAATGCGACACATCCTTGCTAGGAAATGGCGTATTCAGATGTCTACGTATAGTAGCAATAGAGTTCTAATGCTACTTGAAACGCAATATCGCATCTCATTTATATGTTTCTTGATAAGATATAATATTCATCGCGAAGTGTCAGGTATACCTCGTATTCACTTCAACAGAATGTAAATGCGACACTTCCATGCTAGGAAGTAGCGTCTGCAGATGTCTACGCGTCGAGGCAATAGAGTTGTAATGCTTCTTAAAACGCGATATCGAATCTCAATTCTATGTTTCATTATAAGATGTAATATTCATTGCGAAGTGTCATGTATACCTCGTATTCACTTCAAAAGAACGTAAGTGCGACACTTCCATGCTAGGAAATAGCGTATGCAGATGTCTACGCGTCGGGGCAATATAGTTCTAATGCTTCTTAAAACGCGATATCGCATCTCACTTCTATGTTTCATGATAAGATATAATATTCAATGCGAAGTGTCATGTATACCTCGTATTCACTTCAAAAGAACGTAAGTGCGACACTTCCACGCTAGGAAATAGCGTATGCAGATGTCTACGCGTCGGGGCAATATAGTTCTAATGCTTCTTAAAACGCGATATCGCATCTCACTTCTGTGTTTCATGATAAGATATAATATTCAATGCGAAGTGTCATGTACACCTTGTTTTCAATTGAAAAGAAAGTAAATGCGACTACTGCTTGCTGGGAAATAGCGTTTGCAGATGTCTACGTATCGTAGCAATAGAGTTCTAATGCTACTTAAATCGCAATATCGCATCTCATTTATATGTTTCGTGATAAGATATAATATTCATTGCGAAGTGTCATGTGCACCTCGTATTCACTTCAAAAGAATGTAAGTGCGACACTTCCATGCTAGGAAATAGCGTTTGCAGATGTTTCCGCATCGAGGCCATAGTGTTCTAATGCTTCTTAAAACGCGATATCGCTTCTCTCTTCTATGTTTCATGATATGATATAATATTCATTGCGAAGTGTCATGTATACCTCGTATTCACTTCAAGAGAATGTAAATGCGATACTTCCATGCTAGGAAATAGCGTTTGCAGATGTCTCCGCATCGAGGCCATAGAGTTCTAATGAATCTTAAAACGCGATAACGCATCTCTCTTCTATGTTTCATGATAAGATATAATATTCATTGCGAAGTGTCATGTATTCCTCGAATTCTCTCCAAACGAATGTAAATGCGACACTTCCTTGCTAGCAAACGGCGTATTCAAATGTCTACGTATCGTAGAAATAGAGTTCTAATGCTACTTAAATCGCGATATCGCATCTCATTTTATATGTTTCGTGATAAGATAAAATATTCATTGCGAAGTGTCATGTATACCTCGTATTCACTCCAAAAGAATGTAAATGCGACTATTGCTTGCTACGAAATAGCGTTTGCAGATGTCTACGTATCGTAGCAATAGAGTTCTAGTGCTACTTAAATCGCGATATCGCAACTCATATATATGTTTCGTAATAAGATATAATATTCATTGCGAAGTGTCATGTATACCACGTATTCACTTCAAAAGAATGTAAGTGCGACACTTCCATGATAGGAAATAGGGTTTGCAGATGTCTACGTATCGTAGCAATGGTGTTTTAATGCTACTTAAATCGCGATATCGCATCTCATTTCTATGTTTCGTGATAAGATATAATAATCATTGCGAAGTGTCATGTATACCCCGTATTCACTCCAAATGAATGTAATCGCGACTATTGCTTGCTAGGAAATAGCGTTTGCAGATGTCTACGTATCGTAGCAATAGAGTTCTGATGCTACTTAAATCGCGATATCGCATCTCATTTATATGTTTCGTGATAAGATATAATATTCATTGCGAAGTGTCATGTATACCACGTATTCACTTCAAAAGAATGTAAGTGCGACGCTTCCATGCTAGGAAATAGCGTTTGCAGATGTCTCCGCATCGAGGCCACAGAGTTCTAATGCTTCTCAAAACGCGATATCGCATCTCTCTTCTATGTTTCATGATAAGGTATAATATTCATTGGGAAGTGACATGTATGCCTCGTATTCATTTCAAAAGAATGTAAATGCGACTATTGCTTGCTAGGAAATATCGTTTGCAGATGTCTACGTATCGTAGCAATAGTGTTCTAATGCTACTTAAATCGCGATATCGCATCTCATTTCTATGTTTCGTGATAAGATATAATAATCATTGCGAAGTGTCATGTATACCTCGTATTCACTCCAAATGAATGTAAATGCGACTATTGCTTGCTAGGAAATAGCGTTTGCAGATGTCTACGTATCGTAGCAATAGAGTTCTGATGCTACTTAAATCGCGATATCGCATCTCATTTATATGTTTCGTGATAAGATATAATATTCATTGCGAAGTGTTATGTATACCTCTTATTCACTTCAAAAGAATGTAAGTCCGACACTTCCATGCTAGGAAATAGCGTTTGCAGATGTCTCCGCATCGAGGCCACAGAGTCCTAATGCTTCTTAAAACGCGATATCGCATCTCTCTTCTATGTTTCATGGTAAGGTATAATATTCATTGGGAAGTGACATGTATGCCTCGTATTCATTTCAAAAGAATGTAAATGCGACTATTGCTTGCTGGGAAATATCGTTTGCAGATGTATACGTATCGTAGCAATAGTGTTCTAATGCTACTTAAATCGCGATATCGCATCTCATTTCTATGTTTCGTGATAAGATATAATAATCATTGCGAAGTGTCATGTATACCTAGTATTCACTCCAAATGAATGTAAATGCGACTATTGCTTGCTAGGAAATAGCGTTTGCAGATGTCTACGTATCGTAGCAATAGAGTTCTGATGCTACTTAAATCGCGATATCGCATCTCATTTATATGTTTCGTGATAAGATATAATATTCATTGCGAAGTGTCATGTATACCTCTTATTCACTTCAAAAGAATGTAAGTGCGACACTTCCATGCTAGGAAATAGCGTTTGCAGATGTCTCCGCATCGAGGCCACAGAGTCCTAAAGCTTCTTAAAACGCGATATCGCATCACTCTTCTATGTTTCATGATAAAGTATAATATTCATTGGGAAGTGACATGTATGCCTCGTATTCATTTCAATAGAATGTAAATGCGACTATTGCTTGCTAGGAAATAGCGTTTGCAGATGTCTCCGCATCGAGGCCATAGAGTTCTAATGCTTCTTAAAACGCGATATCGCTTCTCTCTTCTATGTTTCATGATATGATATAATATTCATTGCGAAGTATCATGTATACCTCGTATTCACTTCAAGAGAATGTAAATGCGATACTTCCATGCTAGGAAATAGCGTTTGCAGATGTCTCCGCATCGAGGCCATAGAGTTCTAATGAATCTTAAAGCGCGATAACGCATCTCTCTTCTATGTTTCATGATAAGATATAATATTCATTGCGAAGTGTCATGTATTCCTCGAATTCTCTCCAAACGAATGTAAATGCGACACTTCCTTGCTAGGAAATGGCGTATTCAAATGTCTACGTATCGTAGAAATAGAGTTCTAATGCTACTTAAATCGCGATATCGCATCTCATTTTATATGTTTCGTGATAAGATATAATGTTCATTGCGAAGTGTCATGTATACCTCGTATTCCCTCCAAACGAATGTATATGCGACACCTCCTTGCTAGGAAATGGCGTATTCAGATGTCTACGTATCGTAGCAATAGATTTCTAATGCTACTTAAATCGCGATATCGCATCTCATTTATGTGCTTCGTGATAAGATATAATATTCATTGCGAAGTATCATGTATACCTCGTATTCACTTCAAGAGAATGTAAATGCGACACTTCCATGCTAGGAAATAGCGTTTGCAGATGTCTACGTATCGCAGCAATAGAGTTCTAATGCTTCTTAAAACGCGATATCGCATCTCACTGCTATGTTTCATGATAAGATATAATATTCATTATGGAGTGATATGTATACCTCGTACTCACTTCAAAAGAATGGAAATGCGACCCTTCCATGCCAGGGAATAGCCTTTGCAGATGTCTACGTATCGTAGCAATAGAGTTCTAATGCTTCTTAGAACGCGATATCGCATCTCAGTTTTATGTTTCATGATAAGATATAATATTCATTGCGAAGTGTCATGTATACCTCGTATTCACTTCAAACGAATGTAAATGCGACACTTCCATGCTAGGAAATAGCGTTTGCAGATGTCTACGTATCGTAGCAATAGATTTCTAATGCTTCTCAAAACGCGATGCCTCATTTCACTCCTATGTTCCGTGATAAGATATAATATTCATTGCGAAGTGTCATGTATACCACGTATTCACTTCAAAAGAATGTAAGTGCGACGCTTCCATGCTAGGAAATAGCGTTTGCAGATGTCTCCGCATCGAGGCCACAGAGTTCTAATGCTTCTCAAAACGCGATATCGCATCTCTCTTCTATGTTTCATGATAAGGTATAATATTCATTGGGAAGTGACATGTATGCCTCGTATTCATTTCAAAAGAATGTAAATGCGACTATTGCTTGCTAGGAAATATCGTTTGCAGATGTCTACGTATCGTAGCAATAGTGTTCTAATGCTACTTAAATCGCGATATCGCATCTCATTTCTATGTTTCGTGATAAGATATAATAATCATTGCGAAGTGTCATGTATACCTCGTATTCACTCCAAATGAATGTAAATGCGACTATTGCTTGCTAGGAAATAGCGTTTGCAGATGTCTACGTATCGTAGCAATAGAGTTCTGATGCTACTTAAATCGCGATATCGCATCTCATTTATATGTTTCGTGATAAGATATAATATTCATTGCGAAGTGTTATGTATACCTCTTATTCACTTCAAAAGAATGTAAGTCCGACACTTCCATGCTAGGAAATAGCGTTTGCAGATGTCTCCGCATCGAGGCCACAGAGTCCTAATGCTTCTTAAAACGCGATATCGCATCTCTCTTCTATGTTTCATGGTAAGGTATAATATTCATTGGGAAGTGACATGTATGCCTCGTATTCATTTCAAAAGAATGTAAATGCGACTATTGCTTGCTGGGAAATATCGTTTGCAGATGTATACGTATCGTAGCAATAGTGTTCTAATGCTACTTAAATCGCGATATCGCATCTCATTTCTATGTTTCGTGATAAGATATAATAATCATTGCGAAGTGTCATGTATACCTAGTATTCACTCCAAATGAATGTAAATGCGACTATTGCTTGCTAGGAAATAGCGTTTGCAGATGTCTACGTATCGTAGCAATAGAGTTCTGATGCTACTTAAATCGCGATATCGCATCTCATTTATATGTTTCGTGATAAGATATAATATTCATTGCGAAGTGTCATGTATACCTCTTATTCACTTCAAAAGAATGTAAGTGCGACACTTCCATGCTAGGAAATAGCGTTTGCAGATGTCTCCGCATCGAGGCCACAGAGTCCTAAAGCTTCTTAAAACGCGATATCGCATCACTCTTCTATGTTTCATGATAAGGTATAATATTCATTGGGAAGTGACATGTATGCCTCGTATTCATTTCAATAGAATGTAAATGCGACTATTGCTTGCTAGGAAATAGCGTTTGCAGATGTCTCCGCATCGAGGCCATAGAGTTCTAATGCTTCTTAAAACGCGATATCGCTTCTCTCTTCTATGTTTCATGATATGATATAATATTCATTGCGAAGTATCATGTATACCTCGTATTCACTTCAAGAGAATGTAAATGCGATACTTCCATGCTAGGAAATAGCGTTTGCAGATGTCTCCGCATCGAGGCCATAGAGTTCTAATGAATCTTAAAGCGCGATAACGCATCTCTCTTCTATGTTTCATGATAAGATATAATATTCATTGCGAAGTGTCATGTATTCCTCGAATTCTCTCCAAACGAATGTAAATGCGACACTTCCTTGCTAGGAAATGGCGTATTCAAATGTCTACGTATCGTAGAAATAGAGTTCTAATGCTACTTAAATCGCGATATCGCATCTCATTTTATATGTTTCGTGATAAGATATAATGTTCATTGCGAAGTGTCATGTATACCTCGTATTCCCTCCAAACGAATGTATATGCGACACCTCCTTGCTAGGAAATGGCGTATTCAGATGTCTACGTATCGTAGCAATAGATTTCTAATGCTACTTAAATCGCGATATCGCATCTCATTTATGTGCTTCGTGATAAGATATAATATTCATTGCGAAGTATCATGTATACCTCGTATTCACTTCAAGAGAATGTAAATGCGACACTTCCATGCTAGGAAATAGCGTTTGCAGATGTCTACGTATCGCAGCAATAGAGTTCTAATGCTTCTTAAAACGCGATATCGCATCTCACTGCTATGTTTCATGATAAGATATAATATTCATTATGGAGTGATATGTATACCTCGTACTCACTTCAAAAGAATGGAAATGCGACCCTTCCATGCCAGGGAATAGCCTTTGCAGATGTCTACGTATCGTAGCAATAGAGTTCTAATGCTTCTTAGAACGCGATATCGCATCTCAGTTTTATGTTTCATGATAAGATATAATATTCATTGCGAAGTGTCATGTATACCTCGTATTCACTTCAAACGAATGTAAATGCGACACTTCCATGCTAGGAAATAGCGTTTGCAGATGTCTACGTATCGTAGCAATAGATTTCTAATGCTTCTCAAAACGCGATGCCTCATTTCACTCCTATGTTCCGTGATAAGATATAATATTCATTGTGGAGTGTCATGTATACCTCGTATTCACTTCAAATGAATGTAAATGCGACACTTCCATGCTAGGAAGTAGCGGTTGCAGATGTCTACGTATCGTAGCAATACGGTTCTAATGCTTCTTAAGACGCGATATCGCATCTCACTTCTATGTTACATGATAAGATATAATATTCATTGCGAAGTGTCATGTATACCTCGATTTCTCTTCACAAGAATGTAAATACAACACTTCCTTGCTAGGAAATAGCGTTTGCAGATGTCTACGTATCGTAGCAATAGAGTTCTAATGCTTCTCAAAACGCGATATAGCACCTCATTCCTATGTTTCATGATAAGATATAATATTCATTGCGAAGTGTCATGTATATCTCGTATTCACTTCAAACGAATGTAAATGCGACACTTCCATGCTAGGAAATAGCGTTTGCAGATGTCTACGTATCGTAGCAATAGAGTTCTAATGCATCTTAAAACGCGATATCGCATCTCACTGCTATGTTTCATGAGAAGATATAATATTCATTGCGAAGTGTCATGTATATCTCGTATTCACATCAAAAGAATGTAAATGCGACACTTCCATGCTAGGAAATAGCGTTTGCAGATGTCTACGTATCGCAGCAATAGAGTTCCAATGCTTCCTAAAACGCGATATCGCATCACTCTTCTATGTCTCATGATAAGGTATAATATTCATAGCGAAGTGTCATGTATACCTCGTACTCACTTCAAATGAATGTAAATGCGACACTTCCATGCTAGGAAATGGCGATTGCAGATGTCTACGTATCGTAGCAATAGAGTTCTAATGCTTCTAAAAACGCGATATCGCATCTCACTGCTATGTTTCATGATAAGATATAATATTCATTATGGAGTGTTATGTATACCTCGTACTCACTTCAAAAGAAAGTAAATGCGACCCTTCCATGCTAGGGAATAGCCTTTGCAGATGTCTACGTATCGTAGCAATAGAGTTCTAATGCTTCTCAAAACGCGATATAGCACCTCATTCCTATGTTTCATGATAAGATATAATATTCATTGCGAAGTGTCATGTATATCTCGTATTCACTTCAAACGAATGTAAATGCGACACTTCCATGCTAGGAAATAGCGTTTGCAGATGTCTACGTATCGTAGCAATAGAGTTCTAATGCATCTTAAAACGCGATATCGCATCTCACTGCTATGTTTCATGAGAAGATATAATATTCATTGCGAAGTGTCATGTATATCTCGTATTCACATCAAAAGAATGTAAATGCGACACTTCCATGCTAGGAAATAGCGTTTGCAGATGTCTATGTATCGCAGCAATAGAGTTCCAATGCTTCCTAAAACGCGATATCGCATCACTCTTCTATGTCTCATGATAAGGTATAATATTCATAGCGAAGTGTCATGTATACCTCGTATTCACTTCAAATGAATGTAAATGCGACACTTCCATGCTAGGAAATGGCGATTGCAGATGTCTACGTATCGTAGCAATAGAGTTCTAATGCTTCTAAATACGCGATATCGCATCTCACTGCTATGTTTCATGATAAGATATAATATTCATTATGGAGTGTTATGTATACCTCGTACTCACTTCAAAAGAAAGTAGATGCGACCCTTCCATGCTAGGGAATAGCCTTTGCAGATGTCTACGTATCGTAGCAATAGAGTTCTAATGCTTCTTAGAACGCGAAATCGCATCTCACTTTTATGTTTCATGATAAGATATAATATTCACTGCGAAGTGTCATGTATACCTCGTATTCACTTCAAAAGAATGAAAATGCGACACTTCCATGCTAGGAAATAGCGTTTGCAGATGTCTACGTATCGTAGCAATAGAGTTGTAATGCTTCTTAGAACGCGATATCGCACCTCACTGCTATGTTTCAAGAGAAGATATAATGTTCATTCCGAAGTGTCATGTATATCTTGTATTCACATCAAAAGAATATAAATGCGACACTTACATGCTAGGAAATAGCGTTTGCAGATGTCTACGTATCGCAGCAATAGAGTTCTAATGCTTTTTAAAACGAGATGTCGCATCTCATATCTATGTTTCATGGTCAGATATAATATTCATTGCGAAGTGTCATGTATACCTCGTATTCACTTCAAAAGGATGTAAATGCGACACTTCCTTGCTAGGAAATAGCGTTTCCAGATGACTACGTGTCGAAACAATAGAGTTCCAATGCTTCCTAAAACGCGATATCGCATCTCCCTTCTATGTTTCATGATAAGGTATAATATTCATTGCGAAGTGTCATGTATACCTAGTATTCACTTCAAATGAATGTAAATGCGATACTTCCATGCTAGGAAATAGCGTTTGCAGATGTCTACGTATCGTAGCAATAGAGTTGTAATGCTTCTTAGAACGCGATATCGCACCTCACTGCTATGTTTCATGATAAGATATAATATTCATTATGGACTGATATGTATACATCGTACTCACTTCAAAAGAATGTAAATGCGACCCTTCCATGCTAGGGAAAAGCCTTTGCAGATGTCTACGTATCGTAGCAATAGAGTTCTAATGCTTCTCAAAACGCGATATAGCACCTCCTTCCTATGTTTCATGATAAGATATAATATTCATTGCGAAGTGTCATGTATATCTATTATTCACATCAACAGAATGTAAATGCGACACTTCCATGCAAGGAAATAGCGTTTGCAGATGTCTACGTATCACAGCAATAGAGCACTAATGCTTCTTAAAACGAGATGTCGTATTTCATTTCTATGTTTCGTAATAAGATATAATATTCATTGTGTAATGTTATGTATACCTCGTATTCACTTCAGTGAAATGTACGTGCGAAATTTCCTAGGCTAGGAAATAGAGTTTGCAGATGTATACGTATATTAGCAATAGAGTTCTAATGCTTCTCAGAACGCGATATAGCACATCATTCCTATGCTTCATGATAAGATATAATATTCATTGCGAAGTGTCATGTATATCTCGTATTCACATCAAAAGAATGTAAATGCGACACTTCCATGCTAGGAAATAGCGTTTGCAGATGTCTACGTATCGCAGCAATATAGTTCCAATGCTTCCTAAAACGCGATATCGCATCTCTCTTCTATGTTTCATGACAAGGTATAATATTCATTGCGAAGTGTCATGTATACCTCGTATTCACTTCAAATGAATGTAAATGCGACACTTCCATGCTAGGACATAGCGTTTGCAGATGTCTACGTGTCGTAGCAATAGAGTTCTCATGCTTCTTAAAAAGCGATATCGCATCTCACCTCTATGTTTCATGATAAGATATAATATTCATTATGGAGTGATATGTATACCTCGTACTCACTTCAAAAGAATGTAAATGCGACCCCTCCATGCTAGGGAATTGCCTTTGCAGATGTCTACGTATCGTAGCAATAGAGTTCTAATGCTTCTTAGAACGCGATATCGCATCTCACATTTATGTTTCATGATAAGATATAATATTCATTGCGAAGTGTCATGTATACCTCGTATTCACTTCAAAAGAATGTAAATGCGACCCTTCCATGCTAGGAAATAGCGTTTGCAGATGCCTACGTATCGTAGCAATAGAGTTCTAATGCTTCTTAAAACGCGATATAGCACCTCATTCCTATGTTTCATGATAAGATATAATATTCATTGCGAAGTGTCATGTATATCACGTATTCACTACAAACGAATGTAAATGCGACACTTCCATGCTAGGAAATGGCGTTTGCAGATGTCTACGTATCGTAGCACTAGAGTTCTAATGCTTCTTAGAACGCGATTTCGCATCTCACTTCTATGTTTCATGATAAGATATAATATTCATTGCGAAGTGTCATGTATACCTCGTATTCACTTCAAATGAATGTAAATGCGACACTTCCATGCTAGGACATAGCGTTTGCAGATGTCTACGTGTCGTAGCAATAGAGTTCTCATGCTTCTTAAAAAGCGATATCGCATCTCACCTCTATGTTTCATGATAAGATATAATATTCATTATGGAGTGATATGTATACCTCGTACTCACTTCAAAAGAATGTAAATGCGACCCCTCCATGCTAGGGAATTGCCTTTGCAGATGTCTACGTATCGTAGCAATAGAGTTCTAATGCTTCTTAGAACGCGATATCGCATCTCACATTTATGTTTCATGATAAGATATAATATTCATTGCGAAGTGTCATGTATACCTCGATTTCACTTCACAAGAATGTAAAAGCGACACTTCCTTGCTAGGAAATATTGTTTGCAGATGTCTACGTATCACAGCAATAGAGTTCTAATGCTTCTTAGAACGCGATATCGCATCTCACTTCTATGTTTCATGATAAGATATTATATTCATTGCCAAGTGTCATGTATACCTCGTATTCACTTCAAAAGAATGTAAATGCGACACTTCCATGCTAGGAAGTAGCGTTTGCAGATGTCTACGTATCGTAGCAATAGAGCTCTAATGCTCCTTAAAACGCGATATCGCATCTCACTGCTATGTTTCATGATAAGATATAATATTCATTATGGAGTGTTATGTATACCTCGTACTCACTTCAAAAGACTGTAAATGCGACCCTTCCATGCTAGGAAATAGCGTTTGCAGATGTCTACGTATCGTAGCAATAGAGCTCTAATGCTCCTTAAAACGCGATATAGCACCTCATTCCTATGTTTCATGATAAGATATAATATTCATTGCGAAGTGTCATGTATATCTCGTATTCACTTCAAACGAATGTAAATGCGACACTTCCATGCTAGGAAATAGCGTTTGCAGATGTCTACGTATCGTAGCAATAGAGTTCTAATGCTTCTTAAAACGCGATATCGCATCTCACTGCTATGTTTCATGAGAAGATATAATATTCATTGCGAAGTGTCATGTATATCTCGTATTCACATCAAAAGAATGTAAATGCGACACTTCCATGCTAGGAAATAGCGTTTCCAGATGACTACGTATCGTAGCAATAGAGTTCTAATGCTTCTCAAAACGCGATATCGCATCTCACTGCTATGTTTCAAGAGAAGATATAATGTTCATTGCGAAGTGTCATGTATATCTCGTATTCGCATCAAAAGAATGTAAATGCGGCACTTACATGCTAGGAAGTAGCGTTTGCAGATGTCTACGTATCGTAGCAATAGAGTTCTAATGCTTTTTATAACGAGATGTCGCATCTCATATCTATGTTTCATGATCAGATATAATATTCATTGCGAAGTGTCATGTATACCTCGTATTCACTTCAAAAGGATGTAAATGCGACACTTCCTTGCTAGGAAATAGCGTTTCCAGATGACTACGTGTCGAAACAATAGAGTTCTAATGATTCTTAAAATGCCATATCGCATCTCACTTCTATGTTTCATGATAAGATATAATATTCATTGCGAAGTGTCATGTATACCTAGTATTCACTCCAAATGAATGTAAATGCGACTATTGCTTGCTAGGAAATAGCGTTTGCAGATGTCTACGTATCGTAGCAATAGAGTTCTGATGCTACTTAAATCGCGATATCGCATCTCATTTATATGTTTCGTGATAAGATATAATATTCATTGCGAAGTGTCATGTATACCTCGTATTCACTTCAAAAGAATGTAAATCCGACACTTCCATGCTAGGAAATAGCGTTTGCAGATGTCTACGTATCGTAGCAATAGAGATCTAATGCTTCTCAAAACGCGATATAGCACCTCATTCCTATGTTTCATGATAAGATATAATATTCATTGCGAAGTGTCATGTATATCTCGTATTTCCTTCAAACGAATGTAAATGCGACACTTCCATGCTAGGAAATAGCGTTTGCAGATGTCTACGAATCGTAGCAATAGAGTTCTAATGCTTCTCAAAACGCGATATAGCACCTCATTCCTATGTTTCATGATAAGATATAATATTCATTGCGAAGTGTCATATATACCTCGTATTCACTTCAGTGGAATGTAAGTGCGAAATTTCCTTGCTAGGAAATAGAGTTTGCAGATGTCTACGTATATAGGCAATAGAGTTCTAATGCTTCTCAAAACGCGATATGGCACCTCATTCCTTTGTTTCATGATAAGATATAATATTCATTGCGAAGTGTCATGTGTATCTCGTATTCACTTCAAACGAATGTAAATGCGACACTTCCATGCCAGGAAATAGCGTTTGCAGATGTCTACGTATCGTAGCAATAGAGTAATAATGCTTCTTAAAACGAGATGTCGCATCTCACTGCTATGTTTCATGATAAGATATAATATTCATTATGGAGTGATATGTATACCTCGTACTCACTTCAAAAGAATGTAAATGCGACCCTTCCATGCTAGGGAATAGCCTTTGCAGATGTCTACGTATCGTAGCAATAGAGTTCTAATGTTTCTTAGAACGCGATATCGCATCTCACATGTATGTTTCATGATAAGATATAATATTCATTGCGAAGTGTCATATATACCTCGTATTCACTTCAAAAGAATGTAAATGCGACACTTCCATGCTAGAAAATAGCGTTTGCAGATGTCTAGGTATCGTAGCAATAGAGTTCTAATGCTTCTCAAAACGCGATATAGCACCTCATTCCTATGTTTCATGATAAGATATAATATTCATTATGGAGTGATATGTATATCTCGTATTCACATCAAAAGAATGTAAATGCTACACTTCCATGCTAGGAAATAGCGTTTGCAGATGTCTACGTATCGTAGCAATAGAGTTCTAATGCTTCTCAAAACGCGATATAGCACCTCATTCCTATGCTTCATGATAAGATATAATATTCATCGCGAAGTGTCATGTATATCTCGTATTCACTTCAAACGAATGTAAATGCGACACTTCCATGCTAGGAAATAGCGTTTGCAGATGTCTACGTATCACAGCAATAGAGTGCTAATGCTTCTTAAAACGAGATGTCGTATTTCATATCCATGTGTCGTAATAAGATATAATATTCATTGTGTAATGTTATGTATACCTCGTATTCACTTCAGTGGAATGTAAGTGCGAAATTTCCTTGCTAGGAAATAGAGTTTGCAGATGTCTACGTATATAGGCAACAAAGTTCTAATGCTTCTCAAAACGCGATATAGCACCTCATTCCTATGTTTCATGATAAGATATAATATTCATTGCGAAGTGTCATGTATATCTCGTATTCACTTCAAACGAATGTAAATGCGACACTTCCATGCTAGGAAATAGCGTTTGCAGATGTCTACGTATCGTAGCAATAGAGTTCTAATGCTTCTTAAAACGCGATATCGCATCTCACTGCTATGTTTCACGAGAAGATATAATATTCATTGCGAAGTGTCATGTATATCTCGTATTCACATCAAAAGAATGTAAATGCGACACTTCCATGCTAGGAAATAGCGTTTGCAGATGTCTACGTATCGCAGCAATAGAGTTCCAATGCTTCTTAAAACGAGATGTCGCATCTCACTGCTATGTTTCATGATAAGATATAATATTCATTATGGAGTGATATGTATACCTCGTATTCACTTCAAATGAATGTAAATGCGACACTTCCATGCTAGGAAATAGCGTTTGCAAATGGCTACGTATCGTAGCAGTAGAGTTCTAATGCTTCTTAGAACGCGATATCGCATCTCACTTTTATGTTTCATGATAAGATATAATATTCATTATGGAGTGTTATGTATACCTCGTACTCACTTCAAAAGAATGTAAATGCGACCCTTCCATCCTAGGAAATAGCGTTTGCAGATTTCTACGTATCGTAGCAATAGAGTTCTAATGCTTCTTAGAACGCGATAACGCATCTCTATTCTATGTTTCATGATAAGATATAATATTCATTGCGAAGTGTCATGTATACCTCGTATTCACTTCAAAAGAACGTAAGTAAGACACTACCATGCTAGGAAATAGCGTTTGCAGATGTCTACGTATCACAGCAATGGAGCACTAATTCTTCTTAAAACGAGATGTCGTATTTCATTTCTATGTTTCGTAATAAGATATAATATTCATTGTGTAACGTTATGTATACCTCGTATTCACTTCAGTGAAATGTAAGTGCGAAATTTCCTTGCTAGGAAATAGAGTTTGCAGATGTCTACGTATATTAGCAATAGAGTTCTAATGCTTCTCAAAACGCGATATAGCACCTCATTCCTTTGTTTCATGATAAGATATAATATTCATTGCGAAGTGTCATGTATATCTCGTATTCACATCAAAAGAATGTAAATGCGGCACTTCCGTGCTAGGAAATAGCGTTTGCAGATGTCTACGTATCGCAGCAATAGAGTTCCAATGCTTCCTAAAACGCGATATCGCATCTCTCTTCTATGTTTCATGACAAGGTATAATATTCATTGCGAAGTGTCATGTATACCTCGTATTCACTTCAAATGAATGTAAGTGCGACACTTCCATGCTAGGAAATAGCGTTTGCAGATGTCTAGGTATCGTAGCAATAGAGTTCTCATTCTTCTTAAAACATGATATCGCATCTGACTGCTATGTTTCATGATAAGATATAATATTCATTATGGAGTGATACCTCGTACTCACTTCAAAAGAATGTAAATGCGACCCATCCATGCTAGGGAATAGCCTTTGCAGATGTCTACGTATCGTAGCAATAGAGTTCTAATGCTTCTTAGAACGCGATATCGCATCTCACTTTTATGTTTCACGATAAGATATAATATTCATTGCGAAGTGTCATGTATACCTCGTATTCACTTCAAAAGAATGTAAATGCAACACTTCCATGCTAGAAAATAGCGTTTGCAGATGCCTACGTATCGTAGCAACAGAGCTCTAATGCTTCTCAAAACGCGATATAGCACTTCATTCCTATGTTTCATGATAAGATATAATATTCATTGCGAAGTGTCATGTATATCTCGTATTCACTTCAAACGAATGTAAATGCGACACGTCCATGCTAGGAAATAGCGTTTGCTGATGTCTACGTGTCCTAGCAATAGAGTTCTAATGCTTCTTAATACGCGGTATCGCATCTCACTGCTATGTTTCATGAGAAGATATAATACTCATTATGGAGTGTTATGTATACCTCGTACTCACTTCAAAAGAATGTAAATGCGACCCTTCCATCCTAGGAAATAGCGTTTGCAGATGCCTACGTATCGTAGCAATAGAGCTCTAATGCTTCTCAAAACGCGATATAGCACTTCATTCCTATGTTTCATGACAAGGTATAATATTCATTGCGAAGTGTCATGTATACCTCGATTTCACTTCACAAGAATGTAAATGCGACACTTCCTTGCTAGGAAATATTGTTTGCAGATGTCTACGTATCGCAGCAACAGAGTTCTAATGCTTCTTAGAGCGCGATATCGCATCTCAATTCTATGTTTCATGATAAGATACAATATTCATTGCGAAGTGTCATGTATATCTCGTATTCACATCAAAAGAATGTAAATGCGACACTTCCATGCTAGGAAATAGCGTTTGCAGATGTCTAAGTATCGTAGCGATAGAGTTCTAATGCTTCCCAAAATGCGATATAGCACCTCCTTCCTATGTTTCATGATAAGATATAATATTCATTATGGACTGATATGTATACATCGTACTCACTTCAAAAGAATGTAAATGCGACCCTTCCATGCTAGGGAAAAGCCTTTGCAGATGTCTACGTATCGTAGCAATAGAGTTCTAATGCTTCTTAGAGCGCGATATCGCATCTCAATTCTATGTTTCATGATAAGATATAATATTCATTGCGAAGTGTCATGTATATCTATTATTCACATCAAAAGAATGTAAATGCGACACTTCCATGCTAGGAAATAGCGTTTGCAGATGTCTACGTATCACAGCAATAGAGCACTAATGCTTCTTAAAACGAGATGTCGTATTTCATATCTATGTTTCGTAATAAGATATAATATTCATTGTGTAATGTTATGTATACCTCGTATTCACTTCAGTGGAATGTAAGTGCGAAATTTCCTTGCTAGGAAATAGAGTTTGCAGATGTCTACGTATATAGGCAATAGAGTTCTAATGCTTCTCAAAACGCGATATAGCACCTCATTCCTATGTTTCATGATAAGATATAATATTCATTGCGAAGTGTCATGTATATCTCGTATTCACTTCAAACGAATGTAAATGCGACACTTCCATGCTAGGAAATAGCGTTTGCAGATGTCTACGTATCGTAGCAATAGAGTTCCAATGCTTCCTAAAACGCGATATCGCATCTCTCTTCTATGTTTCATGACAAGGTATAATATTCATTGCGAAGTGTCATGTATACCTCGTATTCACTTCAAATGAATGTAAGTGCGACACTTCCATGCTAGGAAATAGCGTTTGCAGATGTCTAGGTATCGTAGCAATAGAGTTCTCATTCTTCTTAAAACATGATATCGCATCTGACTGCTATGTTTCATGATAAGATATAATATTCATTATGGAGTGATACCTCGTACTCACTTCAAAAGAATGTAAATGCGACCCATCCATGCTAGGGAATAGCCTTTGCAGATGTCTACGTATCGTAGCAATAGAGTTCTAATGCTTCTTAGAACGCGATATCGCATCTCACTTTTATGTTTCACGATAAGATATAATATTCATTGCGAAGTGTCATGTATACCTCGTATTCACTTCAAAAGAATGTAAATGCAACACTTCCATGCTAGAAAATAGCGTTTGCAGATGCCTACGTATCGTAGCAACAGAGCTCTAATGCTTCTCAAAACGCGATATAGCACTTCATTCCTATGTTTCATGATAAGATATAATATTCATTGCGAAGTGTCATGTATATCTCGTATTCACTTCAAACGAATGTAAATGCGACACTTCCATGCTAGGAAATAGCGTTTGCTGATGTCTACGTGTCCTAGCAATAGAGTTCTAATGCTTCTTAATACGCGGTATCGCATCTCACTGCTATGTTTCATGAGAAGATATAATACTCATTATGGAGTGTTATGTATACCTCGTACTCACTTCAAAAGAATGTAAATGCGACCCTTCCATCCTAGGAAATAGCGTTTGCAGATGCCTACGTATCGTAGCAATAGAGCTCTAATGCTTCTCAAAACGCGATATAGCACTTCATTCCTATGTTTCATGACAAGGTATAATATTCATTGCGAAGTGTCATGTATACCTCGATTTCACTTCACAAGAATGTAAATGCGACACTTCCTTGCTAGGAAATATTGTTTGCAGATGTCTACGTATCGCAGCAACAGAGTTCTAATGCTTCTTAGAGCGCGATATCGCATCTCAATTCTATGTTTCATGATAAGATACAATATTCATTGCGAAGTGTCATGTATATCTCGTATTCACATCAAAAGAATGTAAATGCGACACTTCCATGCTAGGAAATAGCGTTTGCAGATGTCTAAGTATCGTAGCGATAGAGTTCTAATGCTTCCCAAAATGCGATATAGCACCTCCTTCCTATGTTTCATGATAAGATATAATATTCATTATGGACTGATATGTATACATCGTACTCACTTCAAAAGAATGTAAATGCGACCCTTCCATGCTAGGGAAAAGCCTTTGCAGATGTCTACGTATCGTAGCAATAGAGTTCTAATGCTTCTTAGAGCGCGATATCGCATCTCAATTCTATGTTTCATGATAAGATATAATATTCATTGCGAAGTGTCATGTATATCTATTATTCACATCAAAAGAATGTAAATGCGACACTTCCATGCTAGGAAATAGCGTTTGCAGATGTCTACGTATCACAGCAATAGAGCACTAATGCTTCTTAAAACGAGATGTCGTATTTCATATCTATGTTTCGTAATAAGATATAATATTCATTGTGTAATGTTATGTATACCTCGTATTCACTTCAGTGGAATGTAAGTGCGAAATTTCCTTGCTAGGAAATAGAGTTTGCAGATGTCTACGTATATAGGCAATAGAGTTCTAATGCTTCTCAAAACGCGATATAGCACCTCATTCCTATGTTTCATGATAAGATATAATATTCATTGCGAAGTGTCATGTATATCTCGTATTCACTTCAAACGGATGTAAATGCGACACTTCCATGCTAGGAAATAGCGTTTGCAGATGTCTACGTATCGTAGCAATAGAGTTCTAATGCTTCTTAAAACGCGATATCGCATCTCACTGCTATGTTTCATGAGAAGATATAATATTCATTGCGAAGTGTCATGTATATCTCGTATTCACATCAAAAGAATGTAAATGCGACACTTCCATGCTAGGAAATAGCGTTTCCAGATGACTACGTATCGTAGCAATAGAGTTCTAATGCTTCTTAAAACGCGATATCGCATCTCACTGCTATGTTTCAAGAGAAGATATAATGTTCATTGCGAAGTGTCATGTATATCTCGTATTCGCATCAAAAGAATGTAAATGCGGCACTTACATGCTAGGAAGTAGCGTTTGCAGATGTCTACGTATCGTAGCAATAGAGTTCTAATGCTTTTTATAACGAGATGTCGCATCTCATATCTATGTTTCATGATCAGATATAATATTCATTGCGAAGTGTCATGTATACATCGTATTCACTTCAAAAGGATGTAAATGCAACACTTCCTTGCTAGGAAATAGCGTTTCCAGATGACTACGTGTCGAAACAATAGAGTTCTAATGATTCTTAAAATGCCATATCGCATCTCACTTCTATGTTTCATGATAAGATATAATATTCATTGCAAAGTGTCATGTATATCTCGTATTCACATCAAAAGAATGTAAATGCGACACTTACATGCTAGGAAATAGCGTTTGCAAATGTCTACGTATCACAGCAATAGAGTACTAATGCTTCTTAAAACGAGATGACGTATTTCATAACTATGTTTCGTAATAAGATATAATATTCATTGTGTAATGTTATGTATACCTCGTATTCACTTCAGTGGAATGTAAGTGCGAAATTTCCTTGCTAGGAAATAGAGTTTGCAGATGTCTACGTATATAGGCAATAGAGTTCTAATGCTTCTCAAAACGCGATGTAGCACCTCATTCCTATGTCTCATGATAAGATATAATATTCATAGCGAAGTGTCATGTATATCTCGTATTCACTTCAAACGAATGTAATTGCGACACTTCCATGCTAGGAAATAGCGTTTGCAGATGTCTACGTATCGTAGCAATAGAGTTCTAATGCTTCACAAAACGCGATATAGCACCTCATTCCTATGTTTCATGATAAGATATAATATTCATTGCGAAGTGTCATGTATATCTCGTATTCACTTCAAACGAATGTAAATGCGACACTTCCATGCTAGGAAATGGCGTTTGCAGATGTCTACGTATCGTAGCAATAGAGTTCTAATGCTTCTTAAAACGCGATATCGCATCCCACTGCTATGTTTCATGAGAAGATATAATATTCATTATGGAGTGATATGTATACCTCGTACTCACTTCAAAAGAAAGTAAATGCGACCCTTTCATGCTAGGGAATAGCCTTTGCAGATGTCTACGTATCGTAGCAATAGAGTTCTAATGCTTCTTAGAACGCGATATCGCATCTCACTTTTATGTTTCATGATAAGATATAATATTCATCGCGAAGTGTCATGTATATCTCGTATTCACTTCAAACGAATGTAAATGCGACACTTCCATGCTAGGAAATAGCGTTGCCAGATGTTTACGTGTCGAAACAATAGAGTTCTAATGATTCTTAAAATGCCATATCGCATCTCACTTCTATGTTTCATGATAAGATATAATATTCATTGCGAAGTGTCATGTATACCTCGTATTCACTTCAAAAGAATGTAAATGCGACACTTCCATGCTAGGAAGTAGCGTTTGCAGATGTCTACGTATCGTAGCAATAGAGTAATAATGCTTCTTAAAACGAGATGTCGCATCTCACTGCTATGTTTCATGATAAGATATAATATTCATTATGGAGTGATATGTATACCTCGTACTCACTTCAAAAGAATGTAAATGCGACCCTTCCATGCTAGGGAATAGCCTTTGCAGATGTCTACGTATCGTAGCAATAGAGTTCTAATGCTTCTTAGAACGCGATATCGCATCTCACATGTATGTTTCATGATAAGATATAATATTCATTGCGAAGTGTCATATATACCTCGTATTCACTTCAGTGGAATGTAAGTGCGAAATTTCCTTGCTAGGAAATAGAGTTTGCAGATGTCTACGTATATAGGCAATAGAGTTCTAATGCTTCTCAAAACGCGATATGGCACCTCATTCCTATGGTTCATGATAAGATATAATATTCATTGCGAAGTGTCATGTGTATCTCGTATTCACTTCAAACGAATGTAAATGCGACACTTCCATGCCAGGAAATAGCGTTTGCAGATGTCTACGTATCGTAGCAATAGAGTTCTAATGCTCCTTAGAACGCGATATCGCATCTCAGTTTTATGTTTCATGATGAGATATAATATTCATTGCGAAGTGTCATGTATACCTCGTATTCACTTCAAAAGAATGTAAATCCGACACTTCCATGCTAGGAAATAGCGTTTGCAGATGTCTACGTATCGTAGCAATAGAGATCTAATGCTTCTCAAAACGCGATATAGCACCTTATTCCTATGTTTCATGATAAGATATAATATTCATTGCGAAGTGTCATGTATATCTCGTATTTCCTTCAAACGAATGTAAATGCGACACTTCCATGCTAGGAAATAGCGTTTGCAGATGTCTACGAATCGTAGCAATAGAGTTCTAATGCTTCCCAAAATGCGATATAGCACCTCCTTCCTATGTTTCATGATAAGATATAATATTCATTGCGAAGTGTCATGTATATCTCGTATTCACTTCAAACGAATGTAAATGCGACACTTCCATGCTAGGAAATAGCGTTTGCAGATGTCTACGTGTCGTAGCAATAGAGTTCTAATGCTTCTTAAAACGCGGTATCGCATCTCCCTTCTATGTTTCATGATAAGGTATAATATTCATTGCGAAGTGTCATGTATGCCTCGTATTCACTTCAAATGAATGTAAATGCGACACTTCCATGCTAGGAAATAGCGTTTGCAGATGTCTACGTATCACAGCAATAGAGTACTAATGCTTCTTAAAACGAGATGTCGTATTTCATTTCTATGTTTCATGATAAGGTATAATATTCATTGCGAAGTGTCATGTATACCTCGTATTCACTTCAAATGAATGTAAATGCGACACTTCCATGCTAGGAAATAGCGTTTGCAGATGTCTACGTATCGTAGCGATAGAGTTGTAATGCTTCTTAGAACGCGATATCGCACCTCACTGCTATGTTTCATGATAAGATATAATATTCATTATGGACTGATATGTATACATTGTACTCACTTCAAAAGAATGTAAATGCGACCCTTCCATGCTAGGGAAAAGCCTTTGCAGATGTCTACGTATCGTAGCAATAGAGTTCTAATGCTTCTCAAAACGCGATATAGCACCTCCTTCCTATGTTTCATGATAAGATATAATATTCATTGCGAAGTGTCATGTATATCTCGTATTCACATCAAAAGAATGTAAATGCGACACTTCCATGCTAGGAAATAGCGTTTGCAGATGTCTACGTATCACAGCAATAGAGCACTAATGCTTCTTAAAACGAGATGTCGTATTTCATTTCTATGTTTCGTAATAAGATATAATATTCATTGTGTAATGTTATGTATACCTCGTATTCACTTCAGTGAAATGTACGTGCGAAATTTCCTAGGCTAGGAAATAGAGTTTGCAGATGTATACGTATATTAGCAATAGAGTTCTAATGCTTCTCAGAACGCGATATAGCACATCATTCCTATGCTTCATGATAAGATATAATATTCATTGCGAAGTGTCATGTATATCTCGTATTCACATCAAAAGAATGTAAATGCGACACTTCCATGCTAGGAAATAGCGTTTGCAGATGTCTACGTATCGCAGCAATATAGTTCCAATGCTTCCTAAAACGCGATATCGCATCTCTCTTCTATGTTTCATGACAAGGTATAATATTCATTGCGAAGTGTCATGTATACCTCGTATTCACTTCAAATGAATGTAAATGCGACACTTCCATGCTAGGAGATAGCGTTTGCAGATGTCTACGTGTCGTAGCAATAGAGTTCTCATGCTTCTTAAAAAGCGATATCGCATCTCACCTCTATGTTTCATGATAAGATATAATATTCATTATTGAGTGATATGTATACCTCGTACTCACTTCAAAAGAATGTAAATGCGACCCTTCCATGCTAGGGAATTGCCTTTGCAGATGTCTACGTATCGTAGCAATAGAGTTCTAATGCTTCTTAGAACGCGATATCGCATCTCACATTTATGTTTCATGATAAGATATAATATTCATTGCGAAGTGTCATGTATACCTCGTATCCACTTCAAAAGAATGTAAATGCGACCCTTCCATGCTAGGAAATAGCGTTTGCAGATGCCTACGTATCGTAGCAATAGAGTTCTAATGCTTCTCAAAATGCGATATAGCACCTCATTCCTATGTTTCATGATAAGATATAATATTCATTGCGAAGTGTCATGTATATCTCGTATTCACTTCAAACGAATGTAAATGCGACACTTCCATGCTAGGAAATGGCGTTTGCAGATGTCTACGTATCGTAGCACTAGAGTTCTAATGCTTCTTAGAACGCGATATCGCATCTCACTTCTATGTTTCATGATAAGATATAATATTCATTGCGAAGTGTCATGTATACCTCGATTTCACTTCACAAGAATGTAAAAGCGACACTTCCTTGCTAGGAAATATTGTTTGCAGATGTCTACGTATCACAGCAATAGAGTTCTAATGCTTCTTAGAACGCGATATCGCATCTCACTTCTATGTTTCATAATAAGATATTATATTCATTGCCAAGTGTCATGTATACCTCGTATTCACTTCAAAAGAATGTAAATGCGACACTTCCATGCTAGGAAGTAGCGTTTGCAGATGTCTACGTATCGTAGCAATAGAGCTCTAATGCTCCTTAAAACGCGATATCGCATCTCACTGCTATGTTACATGATAAGATATAATATTCATTATGGAGTGTTATGTATACCTCGTACTCACTTCAAAAGACTGTAAATGCGACCCTTCCATGCTAGGAAATAGCGTTTGCAGATGTCTACGTATCGTAACAATAGAGCTCTAATGCTCCTTAAAACGCGATATAGCACCTCATTCCTATGTTTCATGATAAGATATAATATTCATTGCGAAGTGTCATGTATATATCGTATTCACATCAAAAGAATGTAAATGCGACACTTCCATGCTAGGAAATAGCGTTTGCAGATTCTACGTATCGTAGCAATAGAGTTCTAATGCTTCTTAAAACGCGATATCGCATCTCACTGCTATGTTTCATGATAAGATATAATATTCATTGCGAAGTGTCATGTATATCTCGTATTCACTTCAAACGAATGTAAATGCGACACTTCCATGCTAGGAAATAGCGTTTGCAGATGTCTACGTATCACAGCAATAGAGTACTAATGCTTCTTAAAACGAGATGTCGTATTTCATTTCTATGTTTCATGATAACGTATAATATTCATTGCGAAGTGTCATGTACACCTCGTATTCACTTCAAATGAATGTAAATGCGATACTTCCATGCTAGGAAATAGCGTTTGCAGATGTCTACGTATCGTAGCAATAGAGTTCTAATGCTTCTTAGAACGCGATATCGCACCTCACTGCTATGTTTCATGATAAGATATAATATCCATTATGGACTGATATGTATACATCGTACTCACCTCAAAAGAATGTAAATGCGACCCTTCCATGCTAGGGAAAAGCCTTTGCAGATGTCTACGTATCGTAGCAATAGAGTTCTAATGCTTCTCAAAACGCGATATAGCACCTCCTTCCTATGTTTCATGATAAGATATAATATTCATTGCGAAGTATCATGTATATCTATTATTCACATCAAAAGAATGTAAATGCGACACTTCCATGCTAGGAAATAGCGTTTGCAGATGTCTACGTAGCACAGCAATAGAGCACTAATGCTTCTTAAAACGAGATGTCGTATTCCATTTCTATGTTTCGTAATAGGATATAATATTCATTGTGTAATGTTATGTATACCTCGTATTCACTTCAGTGAAATGTATGTGCGAAATTTCCTAGGCTAGGAAATAGAGTTTGCAGATGTATACGTTTATTAGCAATAGAGTTCTAATGCTTCTCAGAACGCGATATAGCACATCATTCCTATGCTTCATGATAAGATATAATATTCATTGCGAAGTGTCATGTATATCTCGTATTCACATCAAAAGAATGTAAATGCGACACTTCCATGCTAGGAAATAGCGTTTGCAGATGTCTACGTATCGCAGCAATATAGTTCCAATGCTTCCTAAAACGCGATATCGCATCTCTCTTCTATGTTTCATGACAAGGTATAATATTCATTGCGAAGTGTCATGTATACCTCGTATACACTTCAAATGAATGTAAATGCGACACTTCCATGCTAGGACATAGCGTTTGCAGATGTCTACGTGTCGTAGCAATAGAGTTCTCATGCTTCTTAAAAAGCGATATCGCATCTCACCTCTATGTTTCATGATAAGTTATAATATTCATTATGGAGTGATATGTATACCTCGTACTCACTTCAAAAGAATGTAAATGCGACCCTTCCATGCTAGGGAATTGTCTTTGCAGATGTCTACGTATCGTAGCAATAGAGTTCTAATGCTTCTTAGAACGCGATATCGCATCTCACATTTATGTTTCATGATAAGATATAATATTCATTGCGAAGTGTCATGTATACCTCGTATTCACTTCAAAAGAATGTAAATGCGACCCTTCCATGCTAGGAAATAGCGTTTGCAGATGCCTACGTATCGTAGCAATAGAGTTCTAATGCTTCTCAAAACGCGATATAGCACCTCATTCCTATGTTTCATGATAAGATATAATATTCATTGCGAAGTGTCATGTATATCTCGTATTCACCTCAAACGAATGTAAATGCGACACTTCCATGCTAGGAAATGGCGTTTGCAGATGTCTACGTATCGTAGCACTAGAGTTCTAATGCTTCTTAGAACGCGATATCGCATCTCACTTCTATGTTTCATGATAAGGTATAATATTCATTGCGAAGTGTCATGTATACCTCGATTTCACTTCACAAGAATGTAAAAGCGACACTTCCTTGCTAGGAAATATTGTTTGCAGATGTCTACGTATCACAGCAATAGAGTTCTAATGCTTCTTAGAACGCGATATCGCATCTCACTTCTATGTTTCATGATAAGATATAATATTCATTGCCAAGTGTCATGTATACCTCGTATTCACTTCAAAAGAACGTAAATAAGACACTTCCACGCTAGGAAATAGCGTTTGCAGATGTCTACGTATCGTAGCAGTAGAGCTCTAATGCTCCTTAAAACGCGATATAGCACCTCATTCCTATGTTTCATGATAATATATAATATTCATTGCGAAGTGTCATGTATATCTCGTATTCACATCAAAAGAATGTAAATGCGACACTTCCATGCTAGGAAGTAGCGTTTGCAGATGTCTACGTATCGTAGCAATAGAGCTCTAATGCTCCTTAAATCGCGATATCGCATCTCACTGCTATGTTTCATGATAAGATATAATATTCATTATGGAGTGTTATGTATACCTCGTACTCACTTCAAAAGACTGTAAATGCGACCCTTCCATGCTAGGAAATAGCGTTTGCAGATGTCTACGTATCGTAGCAATAGAGCTCTAATGCTCCTTAAAACGCGATATAGCACCTCATTCCTATGTTTCATGATAAGATATAATATTCATTGCGAAGTGTCATGTATATATCGTATTCACATCAAAAGAATGTAAATGCGACACTTCCATGCTAGGAAATAGCGTTTGCAGATTCTACGTATCGTAGCAATAGAGTTCTAATGCTTCTTAAAACGCGATATCGCATCTCACTGCTATGTTTCATGATAAGATATAATATTCATTGCGAAGTGTCATGTATATCTCGTATTCACTTCAAACGAATGCAAATGCGACACTTCCATGCTAGGAAATAGCGTTTGCAGATGTCTACGTATCACAGCAATAGAGTACTAATGCTTCTTAAAACGAGATGTCGTATTTCATTTCTATGTTTCATGATAACGTATAATATTCATTGCGAAGTGTCATGTATACCTCGTATTCACTTCAAATGAATGTAAATGCGACACTTCCATGCTAGGAAATAGCGTTTGCAGATGTCTACGTATCGTAGCAATAGAGTTCTAATGCTTCTTAGAACGCGATATCGCACCTCACTGCTATGTTTCATGATAAGATATAATATTCATTATGGACTGATATGTATACATCGTACTCACTTCAAAAGAATGTAAATGCGACCCTTCCATGCTAGGGAAAAGCCTTTGCAGATGTCTACGTATCGTAGCAATAGAGTTCTAATGCTTCTCAAAACGCGATATAGCACCTCCTTCCTATGTTTCATGATAAGATATAATATTCATTGCGAAGTGTCATGTATATCTCGTATTCACATCAAAAGAATGTAAATGCGACACTTCCATGCTAGGAAATAGCGTTTGCAGATGTCTACGTATCACAGCAATAGATCACTAATGCTTCTTAGAACGAGATGTCGTATTTCATTTCTATGTTTCGTAGTAAGATATAATATTCATTGTGTAATGTTATGTATACCTCGTATTCACTTCAGTGAAATGTAAGTGCGAAATTTCCTTGCTAGGAAATAGAGTTTGCAGATGTCTACGTATATTAGCAATAGAGTTCTAATGCTTCTCAAAACGCGATATAGCACCTCATTCCTATGTTTCATGATAAGATATAATATTCATTGCGAAGTGTCATGTATATCTCGTATTCACATCAAAAGAATGTAAATGCGACACTTCCATGCTAGGAAGTAGCGTTTGCATCTGTCTACGTATCGTACCATTCGTGTTCTAATGCTTCTTGGAACGCGATATCGCATCTCACTTCTATGTTCCATGATAAGATATAATATTCATTGCGAAGTGTCATGTGTACCTCGATTTCACTTCACAAGAATGTAAATGCGACACTTCCTTGCTAGGAAATATTGTTTGCAGATGTCTACGTATCACAGCAATAGAATTCTAATGCTTCTTAGAACGCGATATCGCATCTCACTTCTATGTTTCATGATAAGATATAATATTCATTGCGAAGTGTCATGTATACCTCGTATTCACTTCAAAAGAACGTAAATAAGACACTTCCACGCTGGGAAATAGCGTTTGCAGATGTCTACGTATCGTAGCAATAGAGTTCTAATGCTCCTTAAAACGCGATATAGCACCTCTTTCCTATGTTTCATGATAATATATAATATTCATTGCGAAGTGTCATGTATATCTCGTATTCACATCAAAAGAATGTAAATGCGACACTTCCATGCTAGGAAATAGCGTTTGCAGATGTCTACGTATCGTAGCAATAGAGTTCTAATGCTCCTTAAAACGCGATATCGCATCTCACTGCTATGTTACATGATAAGATATAATATTCATTATGGAGTGTTATGTATACCTCGTACTCACTTCAAAAGACTGTAAATGCGACCCTTCCATGCTAGGAAATAGCGTTTGCAGATGTCTACGTATCGTAGCAATAGAGCTCTAATGCTCCTTAAAACGCGATATAGCACCTCATTCCTATGTTTCATGATAAGATATAATATTCATTGCGAAGTGTCATGTATATATCGTATTCACATCAAAAGAATGTAAATGCGACACTTCCATGCTAGGAAATAGCGTTTGCAGATTCTACGTATCGTAGCAATAGAGTTCTAATGCTTCTTAAAACGCGATATCGCATCTCACTGCTATGTTTCATGATAAGATATAATATTCATTGCGAAGTGTCATGTATATCTCGTATTCACTTCAAACGAATGCAAATGCGACACTTCCATGCTAGGAAATAGCGTTTGCAGATGTCTACGTATCACAGCAATAGAGTACTAATGCTTCTTAAAACGAGATGTCGTATTTCATTTCTATGTTTCATGATAACGTATAATATTCATTGCGAAGTGTCATGTATACCTCGTATTCACTTCAAATGAATGTAAATGCGACACTTCCATGCTAGGAAATAGCGTTCGCAGATGTCTACGTATCGTAGCAATAGAGTTCTAATGCTTCTTAGAACGCGATATCGCACCTCACTGCTATGTTTCATGATAAGATATAATATTCATTATGGACTGATATGTATACATCGTACTCACTTCAAAAGAATGTAAATGCGACCCTTCCATGCTAGGGAAAAGCCTTTGCAGATGTCTACGTATCGTAGCAATAGAGTTCTAATGCTTCTCAAAACGCGATATAGCACCTCCTTCCTATGTTTCATGATAAGATATAATATTCATTGCGAAGTGTCATGTATATCTCGTATTCACATCAAAAGAATGTAAATGCGACACTTCCATGCTAGGAAATAGCGTTTGCAGATGTCTACGTATCACAGCAATAGATCACTAATGCTTCTTAGAACGAGATGTCGTATTTCATTTCTATGTTTCGTAGTAAGATATAATATTCATTGTGTAATGTTATGTATACCTCGTATTCACTTCAGTGAAATGTAAGTGCGAAATTTCCTTGCTAGGAAATAGAGTTTGCAGATGTCTACGTATATTAGCAATAGAGTTCTAATGCTTCTCAAAACGCGATATAGCACCTCATTCCTATGTTTCATGATAAGATATAATATTCATTGCGAAGTGTCATGTATATCTCGTATTCACATCAAAAGAATGTAAATGCGACACTTCCATGCTAGGAAGTAGCGTTTGCATCTGTCTACGTATCGTACCATTCGTGTTCTAATGCTTCTTGGAACGCGATATCGCATCTCACTTCTATGTTCCATGATAAGATATAATATTCATTGCGAAGTGTCATGTGTACCTCGATTTCACTTCACAAGAATGTAAATGCGACACTTCCTTGCTAGGAAATATTGTTTGCAGATGTCTACGTATCACAGCAATAGAATTCTAATGCTTCTTAGAACGCGATATCGCATCTCACTTCTATGTTTCATGATAAGATATAATATTCATTGCGAAGTGTCATGTATACCTCGTATTCACTTCAAAAGAACGTAAATAAGACACTTCCACGCTGGGAAATAGCGTTTGCAGATGTCTACGTATCGTAGCAATAGAGTTCTAATGCTCCTTAAAACGCGATATAGCACCTCTTTCCTATGTTTCATGATAATATATAATATTCATTGCGAAGTGTCATGTATATCTCGTATTCACATCAAAAGAATGTAAATGCGACACTTCCATGCTAGGAAATAGCGTTTGCAGATGTCTACGTATCGTAGCAATAGAGTTCTAATGCTCCTTAAAACGCGATATCGCATCTCACTGCTATGTTACATGATAAGATATAATATTCATTATGGAGTGTTATGTATACCTCGTACTCACTTCAAAAGACTGTAAATGCGACCCTTCCATGCTAGGAAATAGCGTTTGCAGATGTCTACGTATCGTAGCAATAGAGCTCTAATGCTCCTTAAAACGCGATATAGCACCTCATTCCTATGTTTCATGATAAGATATAATATTCATTGCGAAGTGTCATGTATATATCGTATTCACATCAAAAGAATGTAAATGCGACACTTCCATGCTAGGAAATAGCGTTTGCAGATTCTACGTATCGTAGCAATAGAGTTCTAATGCTTCTTAAAACGCGATATCGCATCTCACTGCTATGTTTCATGATAAGATATAATATTCATTGCGAAGTGTCATGTATATCTCGTATTCACTTCAAACGAATGCAAATGCGACACTTCCATGCTAGGAAATAGCGTTTGCAGATGTCTACGTATCACAGCAATAGAGTACTAATGCTTCTTAAAACGAGATGTCGTATTTCATTTCTATGTTTCATGATAACGTATAATATTCATTGCGAAGTGTCATGTATACCTCGTATTCACTTCAAATGAATGTAAATGCGACACTTCCATGCTAGGAAATAGCGTTTGCAGATGTCTACGTATCGTAGCAATAGAGTTCTAATGCTTCTTAGAACGCGATATCGCACCTCACTGCTATGTTTCATGATAAGATATAATATTCATTATGGACTGATATGTATACATCGTACTCACTTCAAAAGAATGTAAATGCGACCCTTCCATGCTAGGGAAAAGCCTTTGCAGATGTCTACGTATCGTAGCAATAGAGTTCTAATGCTTCTCAAAACGCGATATAGCACCTCCTTCCTATGTTTCATGATAAGATATAATATTCATTGCGAAGTGTCATGTATATCTCGTATTCACATCAAAAGAATGTAAATGCGACACTTCCATGCTAGGAAATAGCGTTTGCAGATGTCTACGTATCACAGCAATAGATCACTAATGCTTCTTAGAACGAGATGTCGTATTTCATTTCTATGTTTCGTAGTAAGATATAATATTCATTGTGTAATGTTATGTATACCTCGTATTCACTTCAGTGAAATGTAAGTGCGAAATTTCCTTGCTAGGAAATAGAGTTTGCAGATGTCTACGTATATTAGCAATAGAGTTCTAATGCTTCTCAAAACGCGATATAGCACCTCATTCCTATGTTTCATTATAAGATATAATATTCATTGCGAAGTGTCATGTATATCTCGTATTCACATCAAAAGAATGTAAATGCGACACTTCCATGCTAGGAAGTAGCGTTTGCATCTGTCTACGTATCATACCATTCGTGTTCTAATGCTTCTTGGAACGCGATATCGCATCTCACTTCTATGTTCCATGATAAGATATAATATTCATTGCGAAGTGTCATGTGTACCTCGATTTCACTTCACAAGAATGTAAATGCGACACTTCCTTGCTAGGAAATATTGTTTGCAGATGTCTACGTATCACAGCAATAGAATTCTAATGCTTCTTAGAACGCGATATCGCATCTCACTTCTATGTTTCATGATAAGATATAATATTCATTGCGAAGTGTCATGTATACCTCGTATTCACTTCAAAAGAACGTAAATAAGACACTTCCACGCTGGGAAATAGCGTTTGCAGATGTCTACGTATCGTAGCAATAGAGTTCTAATGCTCCTTAAAACGCGATATAGCACCTCTTTCCTATGTTTGATGATAATATATAATATTCATTGCGAAGTGTCATGTATATCTCGTATTCACATCAAAAGAATGTAAATGCGACACTTCCATGCTAGGAAATAGCGTTTGCAGATGTCTACGTATCGTAGCAATAGAGTTCTAATGCTCCTTAAAACGCGATATAGCACCTCTTTCCTATGTTTCATGATAATATATAATATTCATTGCGAAGTGTCATGTATATCTCGTATTCACATCAAAAGAATGTAAATGCGACACTTCCATGCTAGGAAATAGCGTTTGCAGATGTCTACGTATCGCAGCAATAGAGTTCTAATGCTCCTTAAAACGCGATATAGCACCTCATTCCTATGTTTCATGATAATATATAATATTCATTGCGAAGTGTCATGTATATCTCGTATTCACATCAAAAGAATGTAAATGCGACACTTCCATGCTAGGAAATAGCGTTTGCAGATATCTACGTATCGTAGCAATAGAGTTCTAATGCTCCTTAAAACGCGATATCGCATCTCACTGCTATGTTTCATGAGAAGATATAATATTCATTATGGAGTGTTATGTATACCTCGTACTCACTTCAAAAGAACGTAAATGCGACCCTTCCATCCTAGGAAATAGAGTTTGCAGATGTATACGTATATTAGCAATAGAGTTCTAATGCTTCTCAGAACGCGATATAGCACATCATTCCTATGCTTCATGATAAGATATAATATTCATTGCGAAGTGTCATGTATATCTCGTATTCACATCAAAAGAATGTAAATGCGACACTTCCATGCTAGGAAATAGCGTTTTTCAGATGTCTACGTATCGCAGCAATAGAGTTCCAATGCTTCCTAAAACGCGATATCGCATCTCTCTTCTATGTTTCATGACAAGGTATAATATTCATTGCGAAGTGTCATGTATACGTCGTATTCACTTCAAATGAATGTAAATGCGACACTTCCATGCTAGGAAATAGCGTTTGGAGATGTCTACGTGTCGTAGCAATAGAGTTCTCATGCTTCTTAAAAAGCGATATCGCATCTCACCTCTATGTTTCATGATAAGATATAATATTCATTGTGTAACGTTATGTATACCTCGTATTCACTTCAGTGAAATGTAAGTGCGAAATTTCCTTGCTAGGAAATAGAGTTTGCAGATGTCTACGTATATTAGCAATAGAGTTCTAATGCTTCTCAAAACGCGATATAGCACCTCATTCCTTTGTTTCATGATAAGATATAATATTCATTGCGAAGTGTCATGTATATCTCGTATTCACTTCAAAAGAACGTAAATAAGACACTTCCACGCTGGGAAATAGCGTTTGCAGATGTCTACGTATCGTAGCAATAGAGTTCTAATGCTCCTTAAAACGCAATATAGGACCTCTTTCCTATGTTTCATGATAATATATAATATTCATTGCGAAGTGTCATGTATATCTCGTATTCACATCAAAAGAATGTAAATGCGACACTTCCATGCTAGGAAATAGCGTTTGCAGATGTCTACGTATCGCAGCAATAGAGTTCTAATGCTCCTTAAAACGCGATATAGCACCTCATTCCTATGTTTCATGATAATATATAATATTCATTGCGAAGTGTCATGTATACCTCGTATTCACTTCAAATGAATGTAAATGCGACACTTCCATGCTAGGAAATAGCGTTTGGAGATGTCTACGTGTCGCAGCAATAGAGTTCTCATGCTTCTTAAAAAGCGATATCGCATCTCACCTCTATGTTTCATGATAAAATATAATATTCATTATGGAGTGATATGTATACCTCGTACTCACTTCAAAAGAATGTAAATGCGACCCTTCCATGCTAGGGAATTGCCTTTGCAGATGTCTACGTATCGTAGCAATAGAGTTCTAATGCTTCTTAGAACGCGATATCGCATCTCACATTTATGTTTCATGATAAGATATAATATTCATTGCGAAGTGTCATGTATACCTCGTATTCACTTCAAAAGAATGTAAATGCGACCCTTCCATGCTAGGAAATAGCGTTTGCAGATACCTACGTATCGTAGCAATAGAGTTCTAATGCTTCTCAAAACGCGATATAGCACCTCATTCCTATGTTTCATGATAAGATATAATATTCATTGCGAAGTGTCATGTATATCTCGTATTCACTTCAAACGAATGTAAATGCGACACTTCCATGCTAGAAAATGGCGTTTGCAGATGTCTACGTATCGTAGCACTAGAGTTCTAATGCTTCTTAGAACGCGATATCGCATCTCACTTCTATGTTTCATGATAAGATATAATATTCATTGCGAAGTGTCATGTATACCTCGATTTCACTTCACAAGAATGTAAAAGCGACACTTCCTTGTTAGGAAATATTGTTTGCAGATGTCTACGTATCACAGCAATAGAGTTCTAATGCTTCTTAGAACGCGATATCGCACCTCACTGCTATGTTTCATGATAAGATATAATATTCATTATGGACTGATATGTATACATCGTACTCACTTCAAAAGAATGTAAACGCGACCCTTCCATGCTAGGGAAAAGCCTTTGCAGATGTCTACGTATCGTAGCAATAGAGTTCTAATGCTTCTCAAAACGCGATATAGCACCTCCTTCCTATGTTTCATGATAAGATATAATATTCATTGCGAAGTGTCATGTATATCTCGTATTCACATCAAAAGAATGTAAATGCGACACTTCCATGCTAGGAAACAGCGTTTGCAGATGTCTACGTATCACAGCAATAGATCACTAATGCTTCTTAGAACGAGATGTCGTATTTCATTTCTATGTTTCGTAGTAAGATATAATATTCATTGTGTAATGTTATGTATACCTCGTATTCACTTCAGTGAAATGTAAGTGCGAAATTTCCTTGCTAGGAAATAGAGTTTGCAGATGTCTACGTATATTAGCAATAGAGTTCTAATGCTTCTCAAAACGCGATATAGCACCTCATTCCTATGTTTCATGATAAGATATAATATTCATTGCGAAGAGTCATGTATACCTCGTATTCACTTCAAAAGAACGTAAATAAGACACTTCCACGATAGGAAATAGCGTTTGCAGATGTCTACGTATCGTAGCAATAGAGCTCTAATGCTCCTTAAAACGCGATATAGCACCTCATTCCTATGTTTCATGATAAGATATAATATTCATTGCGAAGTGTCATGTATATCTCGTATTCACATCAAAAGAATGTAAATGCGACACTTCCATGCTAGGAAATAGCGTTTTGCAGATGTCTACGTATCGCAGCAATAGAGTTCCAATGCTTCCTAAAACGCGATATCGCATCTCTCTTCTATGTTTCATGACAAGGTATAATATTCATTGCGAAGTGTCATGTATACCTCGTATTCACTTCAAATCAATGTAAATGCGACACTTCCATGCTAGGAAATAGCGTTTGCAGATGTCTACGTATCGTAGCAATAGAGCTCTCATGCTTCTTAAAACGCGATATCGCATCTCACTGCTATGTTTCATGATAAGATAATATATTCATTATGGAGTGATATGTATACCTCGTACTCACTTCAAAAGAATGTAAATGCGACCCTTCCATGCTAGGGAATAGCCTTTGCAGATGTCTACGTATCGTAGCACTAGAGTTCTAATGCTTCTTAGAACGCGATATCGCATCTCATTTCTATGTTTCATGATAAGATATAATATTCATTGCGAAGTGTCATGTATATCTCGTATTCACTTCAAACGAATGTAAATGCGACACTTCCATGCTAGGAAATAGCGTTTGCAGATGTCTACGTATCGTAGCAATAGAGTTCTAATGCTCCTTAAAATGCGATATAGCACCTCATTCCTATGTTTCATGATAATATATAATATTCATTGCGAAGTGTCATGTATATCTCGTTTTCACATCAAAAGAATGTAAATGCGACACTTCCATGCTAGGAAATATCGTTTGCAGATGTCTACGTATCGCAGTAATAGAGTTCCAATGCTTCCTAAAACGCTGTATCGCATCTCCCTTCTATGTTTCATGATAAGGTATAATATTCACTGCGAAGTGTCATGTATACCTCGTATTCACTTCAAAAGAATGTAGATGCGACACTTCCATGCTAGGAAATAGCGTTTGCAGATGTCTACGTATCGTAGCAATAGAGCTCTTATGCTTCTTAAAACGCGGTATCGCATCTCACTGCTATGTTTCACGAGACGATATAATACTCATTATGGAGTGTCATGTATACCTCGTACTCACTTCAAAAGAATGTAAATGCGACCCTTCCATCCTAGGAAATAGCGTTTGCAGATGTCTACGTATCGTAGCACTAGAGTTCTAATGCTTCTTAGAACGCGATATCGCATCTCACTTCTATGTTTCATGATAAGATATAATATTCATTGCGAAGTGTCATGTATACCTCGATTTCACTTCACAAGAATGTAAATGCGACACTTCCTTGCTAGGAAATATTGATTGCAGATGTCTACGTATCACAGCAATAGAATTCTAATGCTTCTTAGAACGCGATATCGCATCTCACTTCTATGTTTCATGATAAGATATAATATTCATTGCGAAGTGCCATGTATACCTCGTATTCACTTCAAAAGAACGTAAATAAGACACTTCCACGCTGGGAAATAGCGTTTGCAGGTGTCTACGTATCGTAGCAATAGAGTTCTAATGCTTCTTAGAAGGCGATATCGTATCTCACTTCTATCATTCATGATAAGATATAATATTCATTGCGAAGTGTCATGTATACCTCGTATTCACTTCAAAAGTATGTAGATGCGACACTTCCATGCTATGAAATAGCGTTTGCAGATGTCTACGTATCGCAGCAATAGAGTTCCAATGCTTCCAGAAAGCGATATCGCATCTCTCTTCTATGTTTCATGATAAGGTATAATATTCATTGCGAAGTGTCATATATACCTCGTCTTCACTTCAAATGAATGTAAATGCGACACTTCCATGCTAGGAAATAGCGTTTGCAGATGTCTACGTATCGTAGCAATAGAGTTCTAATGCTTCTTAAAACGCGATATCGCATCTCACTGCTATGTTTCATGAGAAGATATAATACTCATTATGGAGTGTTATGTATACCTCGTTCTCACTTCAAAAGAATGTAAATGCGACCCTTCCATCCTAGGAAACAGCGTTTGCAGATGTCTACGTATCATAGCAATAGAGTTCTAATGCTTCTTAGAACGCGATATCGCATCCCACTTCTATGTTTCATGATAAGATATAATATTCATTGCGAAGTGTCATGTATACCTCGTATTCACTTCAGAAGAACGTAAATAAGACACTTCCATGCCAGGAAATAGCGTTTGCAGATGTCTACGTATCGTAGCAATAGAGTTCTAATGCTTCATAGAAGGCGATATCGCATCTCACTTCTATGATTCATGATAAGATATAATATTCATTGCGAAGTGTCGTGTATATCTCGCATTCACTTCAAACGAATGTAAATGCGACACATCCATGCTAGGAAATAGCGTTTGCAGATGTCTACGTATCGTAGCAATAGAGTTCGAATGCTTCTTAAAACGCGATATCGCATCTCACTGCTATGTTTCATGAGAAGATATAATATTCATTATGGAGTGTTATGTGTACCTCGTACTCACTTCAAAAGAATGTAAATGCGACCCTTCCATCCTAGGAAATAGCGTTTGCAGATGTCTACGTATCGTAGCAATAGAGTTCTAATGCTTCTTGAAACGCGATATCGCATCTCACTGCTATGTTTCATGAGAAGATGTAATACTCATTATGGAGTGTTATGTATACCTCGTTCTCACTTCAAAAGAATGTAAATGCGACCCTTCCATCCTAGGAAACAGCGTTTGCAGATGCCTACGTATTGTAGCAATAGAGTTCTAATGCTTCTTAGAACGCGATATCGCATCTCACTTCTATGTTTTATGATAAGATATAATATTCATTGCGAAGTGTCATGTATACCTCGTATTCACTTCAAAAGAACGTAAATAAGACACTTCCATGCTAGGAAATAGCGTTTGCAGATGTCTACGTATCGTAGCAATAGAGTTCTAATGCTTCTTAGAAGGTGATATCCCATCTCACTTCTATGATTCATGATAAGATATAATATTCATTGCGAAACGTCATGTATATCTCGTATTCACTTCAAACGAATGTAAATGCGACACTTCCATGCTAGGAAATAGCGTTTGCAGATGTCTACGTATCGTAGCAGTAGTGTTCTAATGCTTCTTGGAACGCGATAACGCATCTCACATCTATGTTTCATGATAAGATATAATATTCATTGTGAAGTGTCATGTATACCTCGTATTCACTTCATAAGAATGTAAATGCGACACTTCCATGCTAGGAAGTAGCGTTTGCAGCTGTCTACGTATCGTACCATTCCTGTTTTAATGCTTCTTGGAACGCGATATCGCATCTCACTTCTATGTTCCATGATAAGATATAATATTCATTGCGAAGTGTCATGTATACCTCGATTTCACTTCACAAGAATGTAAATGCGACACTTCCTTGCTAGGAAATATTGTTTGCAGATGTCTACGTATCACAGCAATAGAATTCTAATGCTTCTTAGAACGCGATATCGCATCTCACTTCTATGTTTCATGATAAGATATAATATTCATTGCGAAGTGTCATGTATACCTCGTATTCACTTCAAAAGAACGTAAATAAGACACTTCCACGCTGGGAAATAGCGTTTGCAGATGTCTACGTATCGTAGCAATAGAGTTCTAATGCTCCTTAAAACGCGATATAGCACCTCTTTCCTATGTTTCATGATAATATATAATATTCATTGCGAAGTGTCATGTATATCTCGTATTCACATCAAAAGAATGTAAATGCGACACTTCCATGCTAGGAAATAGCGTTTGCAGATGTCTACGTATCGCAGCAATAGAGTTCTAATGCTTCTTAAAACGCGATATCGCATCTCACTTCTATGTTTCATGATAAGATATAATATTCATTGCGAAGTGTCATGTATACCTCGTATTCACTTCAAAAGAATGTAAATGCGACACTTCCATGCTAGGAAGTAGCGTTTGCAGATGTCTACGTATCGTAGCATTAGGGTTCTAATGCTTCTTGGAACGCGATATCGCATCTCACATCTATGTTCCATGATAAGATATAATATTCATTGCGAAGTGTCATGTATACCTCGATTTCACTTCACAAGAATGTAAATGCGACACTTCCTTGCTAGGAAATATTGTTTGCAGATGTCTACGTATCACAGCAATAGAGTTCTAATGCTTCTTAGAAAGCGATATCGCATCTCACTTCTATGTTTCATGATAAGATATAATATTCATTGCGAAGTGTCATGCATACCTCGTATTCACTTCAAAAGAACGTAAATAAGACACTTCCACGCTAGGAAATAGCGTTTGCAGATGTCTACGTATCGTAGCAATAGAGTTCAAATGCTCCTTAAAACGCGATATAGCACCTCATTCCTATGTTTCATGATAATATATAATATTCATTGCGAAGTGTCATGTATATCTCGTATTCACATCAAAAAAATGTAAATGCGACACTTCCATGCTAGGAAATAGCGTTTGCAGATGTCTACGTATCGTAGCAATAGAGTCCTAATGCTTCTTAAAACGCGAAATCGCATCTCACTGCTATGTTTCATGATAAGATATAATATTCATTATGGAGTAATATGTATACATCGTACTCACTTCAAAAGAATGTAAATGCGACCCTTGCATGCTAGGGAATAGCCTTTGCAGATGTCTACGTATCGTAGCAATAGAGTCCTAATGCTTCTCAAAACGCGATATAGCACCTCCTTCCTATGTTTCATGATAAGATATAATATTCATAGCGAAGTGTCATGTATATCTCGTATTCACATCAAAAGAATGTAAATGCGACACTTCCATGCCAGGAAATAGCGTTTGCAGATGTCTACGTATCACAGCAATAGAGCACTAATGCTTCTTAGAACGAGATGTCGTATTTCATTTCCATGTTTCGTAATAAGATATAATATTCATTGTGTAATGTTATGTATACCTCGTATTCACTTCAGTGAAATGTACGTGCGAAATTTCCTTGCTAGGAAATAGAGTTTGCAGATGTATACGTATATTAGCAATAGAGTTCTAAGGCTTCTCAGAACGCGATATAGCACATCATTCCTATGCTTCATGATAAGATATAATATTCATTGCGAAGTGTCATGTATATCTCGAATTCACATCAAAAGAATGTAAATGCGACACTTCCATGCTAGGAAATAGCGTTTGCAGATGTCTACGTATCGCAGCAATAGAGTTCCAATGCTTCCTAAAACGCGATATCGCATCTCTCTTCTATGTTTCATGACAAGGTATAATATTCATTGCGAAGTGTCATGTATACCTCGTATTCACTTCAAATGAATGTAAATGCAACACTTCCATGCTAGGAAATAGCGTTTGCAGATGTCTACGTGTCGTAGCAATAGAGTTCTCATGCTTCTTAAAACGCGATATCGCATCTCACCTCTATGTTTCGTGATAAGATATAATATTCATTGCGAAGTGTCATGTATACCTCGTATTCACTTCAAAAGAATGTAAATGCGACCCTTCCATGCTAGGAAATAGCGTTTGCAGATGCCTACGTATCGTAGCAATAGAGTTCTAATGCTTCTCAAAACGCGATATAGCACCTCATTCCTATGTTTCATGATAAGATATAATATTCATTGCGAAGTGTCATGTATATCTCGTATTCACTTCAAACGAATGTAAATGCGACACTTCCATGCTAGGAAATAGCGTTTGCAGATGTCTACGTATCGTAGCACTAGAGTTCTAATGCTTCTTAGAACACGATATAGCATCTCACTTCTATGTTTCATGATAAGATATAATATTCATTGCGAAGTGTCATGTAAACCTCGATTTCACTTCACAAGAATGTAAAAGCGACACTTCCTTGCTAGGAAATATTGTTTGCAGATGTCTACGTATCACAGCAATAGAGTTCTAATGCTTCTTAGAGCGCGATATCGCATCTCACTTCTATGTTTCATGATAAGATATAATATTCATTGCGAAGTGTCATGTATACCTCGTATTCACTTCAAAAGAACGTAAATAAGACACTTCCACGCTAGGAAATAGCGTTTGCAGATGTCTACGTATCGTAGCAGTAGAGCTCTAATGCTCCTTAAAACGCGATATAGCACCTCATTCCTATGCTTCATGATAAGATATAATATTCATTGCGAAGTGTCATGTATATCTCGTATTCACATCAAAAGAATGTAAATGCGACACTTCCATGCTAGGAAATAGCGTTTGCAGATGTCTACGTATCGCAGCAATAGAGTTCCAATGCTTCCTAAAACGCGATATCGCATCTCTCTTCTATGTTTCATGACAAGGTATAATATTCATTGCGAAGTGTCATGTACACCTCGTATTCACTTCAAATGAATGTAAATGCGACACTTCCATGCTAGGAAATAGCGTTTGCAGATGTCTACGTATCGTAGCACTAGAGTTCTAATGCTTCTTAGAACGCGATACAGCATCTCACTCCTATGTTTCATGATAAGATATAATATTCATTGCGAAGTGTCATGTAAACCTCGATTTCACTTCACAAGAATGTAAAAGCGACACTTCCTTGCTAGCAAATATTGTTTGCAGATGTCTACGTATCACAGCAATAGAGTTCTAATGCTTCTTAGAACGCGATATCGCATCTCACTTCTATGTTTCATGATAAGATATAATATTCATTGCGAAGTGTCATGTATACCTCGTATTCACTTCAAAAGAACGTAAATAAGACACTTCCACGCTAGGAAATAGCGTTTGCAGATGTCTACGTATCGTAGCAGTAGAGCTCTAATGCTCCTTAAAACGCGATATAGCACCTCATTCCTATGTTTCATGATAATATATAATATTCATTGCGAAGTGTCATGTATATCTCGTATTCACATCAAAAGAATGTAAATGCGACACTTCCATGCTAGGAAGTAGCGTTTGCAGATGTCTACGTATCGTAGCAATAGAGCTCTAATGCTCCTTAAAACGCGATATCGCATCTCACTGCTATGTTTCATGATAAGATATAATATTCATTATGGAGTGTTATGTATACCTCGTCCTCACTTCAAAAGACCGTAAATGCGACCCTTCCATCCTAGGAAATAGCGTTTGCAGATGTCTACGTATCGTAGCAATAGAGTTCTAATGCTTCTTAGAACGCGATATCGCATCTCACTTCTATGTTTCATGATAAGATATAATACTCATTGCGAAGTGTCATGTATACCTCCTATTCACTACAAAAGAACGTAAATAAGACACTTCCGTGCTAGGAAATAGCGTTTGCAGATGTCTACGTATCGTAGCGATAGAGTTCTAATGCTTCTTAAAACGAGATGTCGCATTTCATTTCCATGCTTCGTAATAAGGTATAATATTCATTGTGGAGTGTCATGCATACCTCGTACTCACATCACAAGAATGTAAATGCGACACATCCATGCAAGGAAATAGCGTTTGCAGGTGTCAACGTATTTTAGCAATTGAGATCTAATGCTTCTCAATACGCGATATCGCATCTCGTTCCTATGTTTCCTTATAAGATATAATACTCATTGCGAAGAGTCACGTATACCTCGTATTCACTTCAAATGAATGTAAATGTGACACTTCCATGCTAGGAAATAGCGTTTGCAGATGTCTACGTATCGTAGCAATAGAGTTCTAATGCTTCTTAAAATGAGAAGTCGCATTTCATTTCTATGTTTCGTAATAAGATGTAATATTTATTGTGGAATGTTATGCATACCTCGTATTCACTTCAAAGGATGTTAAGGCGACACTTGCTTGCTAGGAAATAACATATGCAGATGTCTACGCATTGTAGCAATAGAGTTCTAATGCTTCTTAAATCGCGATGTCGCATCTCATTTCTATGTTTCATGATCAGATATAATATTCATTGCGAAGTGTCATGTATACCTCGTATTCACTTCAAAGGGATGTAAGTGCGGCACTTCCTTGCTAGGAAATAGCGTTTCCAGATGACTACGTGTGGAAACAGTAGAGTTCTAATGATTCTTAAAACGCGATATCGCATCTCACTTCTATGTTTTATGATAAGATATAATATTCATTGCGAAGTGTCATGTATACCTCGTATTCACTTCAAAAGAATGTAAATGCGACACTAGCATGCTAGGAAATAGCGTTTGCAGATGTCTACGTATCGTAGCAATAGAGTTCTAATGCTTCTTAAAACGCGATATCGCATCTCACTTCTATGTTTCATGATAAGATATAATATTCATTGCGAAGTGTCATGTATACCTCTTATTCACTTCAAAAGAATGTAAATGCGACACTTCCATGCTAGGAAATAGCGTTTGCAGATGTCTACGCATCGTAGCAATATAGTTCTAGCGCTTCGTAAATCGCGATATCGCATCTCACTTCTATGTTTCGTGATAACATATAATATTCATTGTAGAGTGTTATGTATACCTCATATTCACTTCAAAAGAATGTAAATGCGACACTTCCATGCTAGGAAATAGAGTTTGCAGATGTCTACGTATCGTAGCAATAGAGTTCTGATGCTTCTTAAAATGCGATATCACATCTCACTTCTATGTTTCATGATAATGTATAATATTCATTGCGAAGTGTCATGTATACCTCGTATTCACTTCAAATGAATGTAAATGCGACACTTCCCTGCTAGGAAGTAGAGTTTGCAGGTGTCTACGTATCGAAGCAATAGGGTTCTACTGCTTCTCAAAACGCGATGTCGCATCTCATTTCCATGTTTCATGATGAGATATAATATTCATTGCGAAGTGTCATGTATACCTCGTAGTCACTTCAAATGAATGTAAATGCGACACTTCCATGCTAGGAAATAGCGTTTGCAGATGTCTACGTATCGTAGCAACGGAGTTCTAATGCTTCTTAAAACGAGATGTCGCATCTCACTTCTATGTTTCGAGATTAGATATAATATTCATTGCGAAGTGTCATGTATACCTCGTATTCACTTCAAAAGAATGTAAATGCGACCCTTCCATGTTAGGAAATAGCGTTTGCAGATGTCTACGTATCGTAGCAATAGAGTTCTAATGCTTCTTAAAATGAGAAGTCGCATTTCATTTCTATGTTTCGTAATAAGATGTAATATTCATTGTGGAATGTTATGCATACCTCGTATTCACTTCAAAGGATGTTAAGGCGACACTTGCTTGCTAGGAAATAACATATGCAGATGTCTAAGCATCGTAGCAATAGAGTTCTAATGCTTCTTAAATCGCGATGTCGCATCTCATTTCTATGTTTCATGATCAGATATAATATTCATTGCGAAGTGTCATGTATACCTCGTATTCACTTCAAAGGGATGTAAGAGCGGCACTTCCTTGCTAGGAAATAGCGTTTCCAGATGACTACGTGTGGAAACAGTAGAGTTCTAATGATACTTAAAACGCGATATCGCAATCTCACTTCTATGTTTTATGATAAGATATAATATTCATTGCGAAGTGTCATGTATACCTCGTATTCACTTCAAAAGAATGTAAATGCGACACTAGCATGCTAGGAAATAGCGTTTGCAGATGTCTACGTATCGTAGCAATAGAGTTCTAATGCTTCTTAAAACGCGATATCGCATCTCACTTCTATGTTTCATGATAAGATATAATATTCATTGCGAAGTGTCATGTATACCTCTTATTCACTTCAAAAGAATGTAAATGCGACACTTCCATGCTAGGAAATAGCGTTTGCAGATGTCTACGCATCGTAGCAATATAGTTCCAGCGCTTCGTAAATCGCGATATCGCATCTCACTTCTATGTTTCGTGATAACATATAATATTCATTGTAGAGTGTTATGTATACCTCATATTCACTTCAAAAGAATGTAAATGCGACACTTCCATGCTAGGAAATAGCGTTTGCGGATGTCTACGTATCGTAGCAATAGAGTTCTAATGCTTCTTAAAATGCGATATCACATCTCACTTCTATGTTTCATGATAATGTATAATATTCATTGCGAAGTGTCATGTATACCTCGTATTCACTTCAAATGAATGTAAATGCGACACTTCCCTGCTAGGAAGTAGAGTTTGCAGATGTCTACGTATCGAAGCAATAGGGTTCTACTGCTTCTCAAAACGCGATGTCGCATCTCATTTCTATGTTTCATGATCAGATATAATATTCATTGCGAAGTGTCATTCTATACCTCGTATTCACTTCAAAGAGATGAAAATGCGACACTTGCATGCTAGGAAATAGCGTTTGCAGATGTCTACGTATCGTAGCAATAGAGTTCTAATGCTTCTTAAAACGCGATATCGCATCTCACTTCTATGTTTCATGATAAGATATAATATTCATTGCGAAGTGTCATGTATACCTCGTATTCACTTCAAAAGAATGTAAATGCGACACTAGCATGCTAGGAAATAGCGTTTGCAGATGTCTACGTATCGTAGCAATAGAGTTCTAATGCTTCTTAAAACGCGATATCGCATCTCACTTCTATGTTTCATGATAAGATATAATATTCATTGCGAAGTGTCATGTATACCTCTTATTCACTTCAAAAGAATGTAAATGCGACACTTCCATGCTAGGAAATAGCGTTTGCAGATGTCTACGCATCGTAGCAATATAGTTCCAGCGCTTCGTAAATCGCGATATCGCATCTCACTTCTATGTTTCGTGATAACATATAATATTCATTGTAGAGTGTTATGTATACCTCATATTCACTTCAATAGAATGTAAATGCGACACTTCCATGCTAGGAAATAGCGTTTGCAGATGTCTACGTATCGTAGCAATAGAGTTCTAATGCTTCTTAAAATGCGATATCACATCTCACTTCTATGTTTCATGATAATGTATAATATTCATTGCGAAGTGTCATGTATACCTCGTATTCACTTCAAATGAATGTAAATGCAACACTTCCCTGCTAGGAAGTAGAGTTTGCAGATGTCTACGTATCGAAGCAATAGGGTTCTACTGCTTCTCAAAACGCGATGTCGCATCTCATTTCTATGTTTCATGATCAGATATAATATTCATTGCGAAGTGTCATGTATACCTCGTATTCACTTCAAAGAGATGAAAATGCGACACTTGCATGCTAGGAAATAGCGTTTGCAGATGTCTACGTATCGTAGCAATAGAGTTCTAATGCTTCTTAAAACGCGATATCGCATCTCACTTCTATGTTTCATGATAAGATATAATATTCATTGCGAAGTGTCATGTATACCTCGTATTCACTTCAAAAGAATGTAAATGCGACACTTCCATGCTTGGAAATAGCGATTGCAGATGTCTACGAATCGTAGCAACAGAGTTCTAATGCTCCTTAAAACGAGATGTCGCATTTCATTTCTATGTTTCGTGATAAGATATAATATTCATTGTGGAGTGAGATGTATACCTCGTATTCACTTCAAAAGATTGTAAATGCGACAATTCCTTGCTAGGAAATATTGTTTGCAGATGTCTACGTATCGTAAAAATAGAGTTCTATTGCTTCTTAAAACGCGATATCGCATATTTCCTTTATGTTTCTTGATAAGATATAATATTCATTGCGAAGTGTCATGTATACCTCGTATTCACTTCAAAGGGATGTAAGTGCGACACTTCCTTGCTAGGATATAGCATTTCCAGATGACTACGTGTCGAAACAATAGAGTTCTATTGCTTCTTAAAACGCGATATCGCATATTTCCACTATGTTTCTTGATAAGATATAATATTCATTGCGAAGTGTCATGTATACCTCGTATTCACTTCAAAAGAATGTAAATGCGACACTTGCATGCTAGGAAATAGCTTTTGCAGATGCCTACGTATCGTAGCAATAGAGTTCTAATGCTTCTAAAACGCGATATCGCATCTCACTTCAATGTTTCATGACAAGATATAATATTCATTGCGAAGTGTCATGTATACCTCGTAGTCACTTCAAATGAATGTAAATGCGACACTTCCATGCTAGGAAATAGCGTTTGCAGATGTCTACGTATCGTAGCAACGGAGTTCTAATGTCTACGTATCGTAGCAACGGCTTCTTAAAACGAGATGTCGCATCTCACTTCTATGTTTCGTGATAAGATATAATATTCATTGCGAAGTGTCATGTATACCTCGTATTCACTTCAAATGAATGTAAATGCGAAACTTCCATGCTAGCAAATAGCGTTTGCAGATGTCTACGTATCGTAGCAATAGAGTTCTAGTGCTTCTTAAAACGCGATTTCGCATCTCACTTATATGTTTCATGATAAGGTATAATATTCATTGCGAAGTGTCATGTATACCTCGTATTCACTTCAAATGAATGTAAATGCGACACTTCCCTGCTAGGAAGTAGAGTTTGCAGGTGTCTACGTATCGAAGCAATAGGGTTCTACTGCTTCTCAAAACGCGATGTCGCATCTCATTCCCATGTTTCATGATGAGATATAATATTCATTGCGAAGTGTCATGTATACCTCGTATTCACTTCAAAGGGATGTAAGTGCGGCACTTCCTTGCTAGGAAATAGCGTCTCCAGATGACTACGTGTGGAAACAGTAGAGTTCTAATGATTCTTAAAACGCGATATCGCATCTCACTTCTATGTTTTATGATAAGATATAATATTCATTGCGAAGTGTCATGTATACCTCGTATTCACTTCAAAAGAATGTAAATGCGACACTTGCATGCTAGGAAATAGCGTATGCAGCTGTCTACGCGTCGAGGCAATAGAGTTCTAATGCTTCTTAAAACGCGATATCGCATCTCACTTCTATGTTTCATGATAAGATATAATATTCATTGCGAAGTGTCATGTATACCTCGTATTCCCTCCAAACGAATGTAAATGCGACACTTCCTTGCTAGGAAATAGCGTCTGCAGGTGTCTACGTATCGTAGCAATATAGTCCTAATGCCTCTTAAAATGCGATATCGCATCTCATTTCTGTGTTTCATGGTAAGATATAATATTCATTGTGGAGTGTGAGGTATACTTAGTATTCTCTTCAAAAAAATGTAAATGCGATACTTCCTTTCTAGGAAATAGCGTTTGCAGATGCCTACGTATCGTAGCAATAGACTTCTAATGCTTCTTATAACGAGATATAGCATCTCATTTCTATGTTTCATGATAAGATATAATATACATTACTAAGTGTCATGTATACCTCGTATTCAATTCAGAAGAATGTAAATGCGACACTTCCATGCTAGGAAATAGCTTTTCAAATGTCTACGTATCGTAGCAATAGAGTTCTATTGCTTGTTAAAACGCGATATCGCAACTCACTTCTATGTTTCATGGTAAGATATAATATTCATTGCGAAGTGTCATGTATACCTCGCATACACTTCAAATGAATGTAAATGCGACACTTCCTCTCTAGGAAATAGCGTTCTCAGATGTCTACGTATCGAAGAAACAGAGTTCTAGTGCTTCTCAAAACGCGATATCGCATCCCATTTCGATGTTTTATGATAAGATATAATATTCATTGCGAAGTGTCACTTATACCTCGCATATACTTCAAATGAATGTAAATTCGACACTTCCTTCCTAGGAAATAGCGTTTGCAGATGCCTACGTGTCGAAGCAATAGTGTTCTAATGCTCCTTCAAACGGGATATCGCATCTCATTTCTATGTTTCAGGATAATATATAATATTCATTGCGATGTGTCGTGTATACTTCGTATTCACATCAAAAGAATGTAAATGCGGTACTTCCTTGCTAGGAAATAGCAATTCCAGATATCTATGAATCGTAGCAGTAGAGTTCTAATGCTACTTAAAACGCGATATCACATCTCTCTTCTATGTTTCATGATAAGATATAATATTCATTGCGAAGTGTCATGTATACCTCGTATTCACTTCAAAAGAATGTAAGCGCGAAACTTCCATGCTTGGAAATAGCGTTTGCAGATGTCTACGTATCGTAGCAATAGATTTCTAATGCTTCTTAAGACGCGATATCGCATCTCACCGCTATGTTTCATGAAAAGATATAATATTCATTATGGAGTGTTATGTATACCTCGTACTCACTTCAAAAGACTGTAAATGCGACCCTTCCATGCTAGGAAATAGCGTTTGCAGATGTCTACGTGTCGTAGCAATAGAGTTCTAATGCTTCTTAGAACGCGATATCGCATCTCATTTCTATGTTTCATGATAAGATATAATATTCATTGCGAAGTGTCATGTATACCTCGTATTCACTTCAAAAGAATGTAAATAAGACACTTCCATGCTAGGAAATAGCGTTTGCAGATGTCTACGTATCGTTGCAATAGAGTTCTAATTCCTCTTAGAACGCGATATCGCATTACACTTCCATGTTTCATGATAAGATATAATATTCATTGCGAAGTGTCATGTATACCTCGTATTCACTTCAAAAGAATGTAAATATGACACTTCCATGCTAGGAAATAGCGTTTGCAGATGTCTGCGTATCGTAGCAATAGAGTTCTAATGCGTCTTAAAACGAGATGCCGCATTTCATTTCTATGTTTCGTGATAAGATATAATATTCATTGTGTAATGTTACGTATACCTCGTATTCACTTCAAAAGAATGTAAATGCGACACTTCCATGCTAGGAAATAGCGTTTGCAGATGTATACGTATCGTAGCAATAGAGTTCTAATGCTTCTTAAAATGCGATATCGCATCTCACTGCTATGTTTCATGATAAGATACAATATTCATTATGGAGTGTTATGTATACCTCGTACTCAATTCAAAAGAATGTAAATGCGACCCTTCCATTCTTGGAAATAGCGTTTGCAGATGTCTACGTATCGTAGCAATAGAGTTCTAATGCTTCTTGAAACGCGATAAAGCATCTCACTTCTATGTTTCATGATAAGATATAATATTCATTATGGAGTGATATGTATACCTCGTACTCACTTCAAAGGAATGTAAATGCGACCCTTCCATTCTTGGAAATAGCGTTTGCAGATGTCTACGTATCGTAGCAATAGAGTTCTAATGCTTCTTAAAACGCGATAAAGCATCTCACTTCTATGTTTCATGATAAGATATAATATTCATTATGGAGTGATATGTATACCTCGTACTCACTTCAAAGGAATGTAAATGCGACCCTTCCATGCTAGGGAATTGCCTTTGCAGATGTCTACGTATCGTAGCAATAGAGTTCTAATGCTTCTTAGAACGCGATATCGCATCTCACTTTTATGTTTCATGATAAGATATAATATTCATTGCGAAGTGTCATGTATACCTCGTATTCACTTCAAAAGAATGTAAATGCGACCCTTCCATGCTAGGAAATAGAGTTTGCAGATGCCTACGTATCGTAGCAATAGAGTTCTAATGCTTCTCAAAACGCGATATAGCACCTCATTCCTATGTTTCATGATAAGATATAATATTCATTGCGAAGTGTCATGTATATCTCGTATTCACTACAAACGAATGTAAATGCGACACTTCCATGCTAGGAAATAGCGTTTGCAGATGTCTACGTATCGTAGCACTAGAGTTCTAATGCTTCTTGGAACGCGATATAGCACCTCACTTCTATGTTTCATGATAAGATATAATATTCATAGCGAAGTGTCATGTAAACCTCGATTTCACTTCACAAGAATGTAAAAGCGACACTTCCTTGCTAGGAAATATTGTTTGCAGATATCTACGTATCGTAGCAATAGAGTTCTAATGCTCCTTAAAACGCGATATCGCATCTCACTGCTATGTTTCATGAGAAGATATAATATTCATTATGGAGTGTTATGTATACCTCGTACTCACTTCAAAAGAACGTAAATGCGACACTTCCATGCTAGGAAATAGCGTTTTTCAGATGTCTACGTATCGCAGCAATAGAGTTCCAATGCTTCCTAAAACGCGATATCGCATCTCTCTTCTATGTTTCATGACAAGGTATAATATTCATTGCGAAGTGTCATGTATACGTCGTATTCACTTCAAATGAATGTAAATGCGACACTTCCATGCTAGGAAATAGCGTTTGGAGATGTCTACGTGTCGTAGCAATAGAGTTCTCATGCTTCTTAAAAAGCGATATCGCATCTCACCTCTATGTTTCATGATAAGATATAATATTCATTGTGTAACGTTATGTATACCTCGTATTCACTTCAGTGAAATGTAAGTGCGAAATTTCCTTGCTAGGAAATAGAGTTTGCAGATGTCTACGTATATTAGCAATAGAGTTCTAATGCTTCTCAAAACGCGATACAGCACCTCATTCCTTTGTTTCATGATAAGATATAATATTCATTGCGAAGTGTCATGTATATCTCGTATTCACATCAAAAGAATGTAAATGCGACACTTCCATGCTAGGAAATAGCGTTTGCAGATGTCTACGTATCGCAGCAATAGAGTTCCAATGCTTCCTAAAACGCGATATCGCATCTCTCTTCTATGTTTCATGATAACGTATAATATTCATTGCGAAGTGTCATGTATACCTCGTATTCACTTCAAATGAATGTAAATGCGACACTTCCATGCTAGGAAATAGCGTTTGCAGATGTCTACGTATCGTAGCAATAGAGTTCTAATGCTTCTTAGAACGCGATATCGCACCTCACTGCTATGTTTCATGATAAGATATAATATTCGTTATGGACTGATATGTATACATCGTACTCACTTCAAAAGAATGTAAATGCGACCCTTCCATGCTAGGGAAAAGCCTTTGCAGATGTCTACGTATCGTAGCAATAGAGTTCTAATGCATCTCAAAACGCGATATAGCACCTCCTTCCTATGTTTCATGATAAGATATAATATTCATTGCGAAGTGTCATGTATATCTCGTATTCACATCAAAAGAATGTAAATGCGACACTTCCATGCTAGGAAATAGCGTTTGCAGATGTCTACGTATCACAGCAATAGATCACTAATGCTTCTTAGAACGAGATGTCGTATTTCATTTCTATGTTTCGTAGTAAGATATAATATTCATTGTGTAATGTTATGTATACCTTGTATTCACTTCAGTGAAATGTAAGTGCGAAATTTCCTTGCTAGGAAATAGAGTTTGCAGATGTCTACGTATATTAGCAATAGAGTTCTAATGCTTCTCAAAACGCGATATAGCACCTCATTCCTATGTTTCATGATAAGATATAATATTCATTGCGAAGTGTCATGTATATCTCGTATTCACATCAAAAGAATGTAAATGCGACACTTCCATGCTAGGAAGTAGCGTTTGCATCTGTCTACGTATCGTACCATTCGTGTTCTAATGCTTCTTGGAACGCGATATCGCATCTCACTTCTATGTTCCATGATAAGATATAATATTCATTGCGAAGTGTCATGTGTACCTCGATTTCACTTCACAAGAATGTAAATGCGACACTTCCTTGCTAGGAAATATTGTTTGCAGATGTCTACGTATCACAGCAATAGAATTCTAATGCTTCTTAGAACGCGATATCGCATCTCACTTCTATGTTTCATGATAAGATATAATATTCATTGCGAAGTGTCATGTATACCTCGTATTCACTTCAAAAGAACGTAAATAAGACACTTCCACGCTGGGAAATAGCGTTTGCAGATGTCTACGTATCGTAGCAATAGAGTTCTAATGCTCCTTAAAACGCGATATAGCACCTCTTTCCTATGTTTCATGATAATATATAATATTCATTGCGAAGTGTCATGTATATCTCGTATTCACATCAAAAGAATGTAAATGCGACACTTCCATGCTAGGAAATAGCGTTTGCAGATGTCTACGTATCGCAGCAATAGAGTTCTAATGCTCCTTAAAACGCGATATAGCACCTCATTCCTATGTTTCATGATAATATATAATATTCATTGCGAAGTGTCATGTATACCTCGTATTCACTTCAAATGAATGTAAATGCGACACTTCCATGCTAGGAAATAGCGTTTGGAGATGTCTACGTGTCGCAGCAATAGAGTTCTCATGCTTCTTAAAAAGCGATATCGCATCTCACCTCTATGTTTCATGATAAGATATAATATTCATTATGGAGTGATATGTATACCTCGTACTCACTTCAAAAGAATGTAAATGCGACCCTTCCATGCTAGGGAATTGCCTTTGGAGATGTCTACGTATCGTAGCAATAGAGTTCTAATGCTTCTTAGAACGCGATATCGCATCTCACATTTATGTTTCATGATAAGATATAATATTCATTGCGAAGTGTCATGTATACCTCGTATTCACTTCAAAAGAATGTAAATGCGACCCTTCCATGCTAGGAAATAGCGTTTGCAGATACCTACGTATCGTAGCAATAGAGTTCTAATGCTTCTCAAAACGCGATATAGCACCTCATTCCTATGTTTCATGATAAGATATAATATTCATTGCGAAGTGTCATGTATATCTCGTATTCACTTCAAACGAATGTAAATGCGACACTTCCATGCTAGGAAATAGCGTTTGCAGATGTCTACGTATCACAGCAATAGATCACTAATGCTTCTTAGAACGAGATGTCGTATTTCATTTCTATGTTTCGTAGTAAGATATAATATTCATTGTGTAATGTTATGTATACCTCGTATTCACTTCAGTGAAATGTAAGTGCGAAATTTCCTTGCTAGGAAATAGAGTTTGCAGATGTCTACGTATATTAGCAATAGAGTTCTAATGCTTCTCAAAACGCGATATAGCACCTCATTCCTATGTTTCATGATAAGATATAATATTCATTGCGAAGTGTCATGTATATCTCGTATTCACATCAAAAGAATGTAAATGCGACACTTCCATGCTAGGAAGTAGCGTTTGCATCTGTCTACGTATCGTACCATTCGTGTTCTAATGCTTCTTGGAACGCGATATCGCATCTCACTTCTATGTTCCATGATAAGATATAATATTCATTGCGAAGTGTCATGTGTACCTCGATTTCACTTCACAAGAATGTAAATGCGACACTTCCTTGCTAGGAAATATTGTTTGCAGATGTCTACGTATCACAGCAATAGAATTCTAATGCTTCTTAGAACGCGATATCGCATCTCACTTCTATGTTTCATGATAAGATATAATATTCATTGCGAAGTGTCATGTATACCTCGTATTCACTTCAAATGAATGTAAATGCGACACTTCCATGCTAGGAAATAGCGTTTGCAGATGTCTACGTATCGTAGCAATAGAGTTCTAATGCTTCTTAGAACGCGATATCGCACCTCACTGCTATGTTTCATGATAAGATATAATATTCGTTATGGACTGATATGTATACATCGTACTCACTTCAAAAGAATGTAAATGCGACCCTTCCATGCTAGGGAAAAGCCTTTGCAGATGTCTACGTATCGTAGCAATAGAGTTCTAATGCTTCTCAAAACGCGATATAGCACCTCCTTCCTATGTTTCATGATAAGATATAATATTCATTGCGAAGTGTCATGTATATCTCGTATTCACATCAAAAGAATGTAAATGCGACACTTCCATGCTAGGAAATAGCGTTTGCAGATGTCTACGTATCACAGCAATGGATCACTAATGCTTCTTAGAACGAGATGTCGTATTTCATTTCTATGTTTCGTAGTAAGATATAATATTCATTGTGTAATGTTATGTATACCTTGTATTCACTTCAGTGAAATGTAAGTGCGAAATTTCCTTGCTAGGAAATAGAGTTTGCAGATGTCTACGTATATTAGCAATAGAGTTCTAATGCTTCTCAAAACGCGATATAGCACCTCATTCCTATGTTTCATGATAAGATATAATATTCATTGCGAAGTGTCATGTATATCTCGTATTCACATCAAAAGAATGTAAATGCGACACTTCCATGCTAGGAAGTAGCGTTTGCATCTGTCTACGTATCGTACCATTCGTGTTCTAATGCTTCTTGGAACGCGATATCGCATCTCACTTCTATGTTCCATGATAAGATATAATATTCATTGCGAAGTGTCATGTGTACCTCGATTTCACTTCACAAGAATGTAAATGCGACACTTCCTTGCTAGGAAATATTGTTTGCAGATGTCTACGTATCACAGCAATAGAATTCTAATGCTTCTTAGAACGCGATATCGCATCTCACTTCTATGTTTCATGATAAGATATAATATTCATTGCGAAGTGTCATGTATACCACGTATTCACTTCAAAAGAACGTAAATAAGACACTTCCACGCTGGGAAATAGCGTTTGCAGATGTCTACGTATCGTAGCAATAGAGTTCTAATGCTCCTTAAAACGCGATATAGCACCTCTTTCCTATGTTTCATGATAATATATAATATTCATTGCGAAGTGTCATGTATATCTCGTATTCACATCAAAAGAATGTAAATGCGACACTTCCATGCTAGGAAATAGCGTTTGCAGATGTCTACGTATCGCAGCAATAGAGTTCTAATGCTCCTTAAAACGCGATATAGCACCTCATTCCTATGTTTCATGATAATATATAATATTCATTGCGAAGTGTCATGTATACCTCGTATTCACTTCAAATGAATGTAAATGCGACACTTCCATGCTAGGAAATAGCGTTTGGAGATGTCTACGTGTCGCAGCAATAGAGTTCTCATGCTTCTTAAAAAGCGATATCGCATCTCACCTCTATGTTTCATGATAAAATATAATATTCATTATGGAGTGATATGTATACCTCGTACTCACTTCAAAAGAATGTAAATGCGACCCTTCCATGCTAGGGAATTGCCTTTGCAGATGTCTACGTATCGTAGCAATAGAGTTCTAATGCTTCTTAGAACGCGATATCGCATCTCACATTTATGTTTCATGATAAGATATAATATTCATTGCGAAGTGTCATGTATACCTCGTATTCACTTCAAAAGAATGTAAATGCGACCCTTCCATGCTAGGAAATAGCGTTTGCAGATACCTACGTATCGTAGCAATAGAGTTCTAATGCTTCTCAAAACGCGATATAGCACCTCATTCCTATGTTTCATGATAAGATATAATATTCATTGCGAAGTGTCATGTATATCTCGTATTCACTTCAAACGAATGTAAATGCGACACTTCCATGCTAGAAAATGGCGTTTGCAGATGTCTACGTATCGTAGCACTAGAGTTCTAATGCTTCTTAGAACGCGATATCGCATCTCACTTCTATGTTTCATGATAAGATATAATATTCATTGCGAAGTGTCATGTATACCTCGATTTCACTTCACAAGAATGTAAAAGCGACACTTCCTTGTTAGGAAATATTGTTTGCAGATGTCTACGTATCACAGCAATAGAGTTCTAATGCTTCTTAGAACGCGATATCGCACCTCACTGCTATGTTTCATGATAAGATATAATATTCATTATGGACTGATATGTATACATCGTACTCACTTCAAAAGAATGTAAACGCGACCCTTCCATGCTAGGGAAAAGCCTTTGCAGATGTCTACGTATCGTAGCAATAGAGTTCTAATGCTTCTCAAAACGCGATATAGCACCTCCTTCCTATGTTTCATGATAAGATATAATATTCATTGCGAAGTGTCATGTATATCTCGTATTCACATCAAAAGAATGTAAATGCGACACTTCCATGCTAGGAAACAGCGTTTGCAGATGTCTACGTATCACAGCAATAGATCACTAATGCTTCTTAGAACGAGATGTCGTATTTCATTTCTATGTTTCGTAGTAAGATATAATATTCATTGTGTAATGTTATGTATACCTCGTATTCACTTCAGTGAAATGTAAGTGCGAAATTTCCTTGCTAGGAAATAGAGTTTGCAGATGTCTACGTATATTAGCAATAGAGTTCTAATGCTTCTCAAAACGCGATATAGCACCTCATTCCTATGTTTCATGATAAGATATAATATTCATTGCGAAGAGTCATGTATACCTCGTATTCACTTCAAAAGAACGTAAATAAGACACTTCCACGATAGGAAATAGCGTTTGCAGATGTCTACGTATCGTAGCAATAGAGCTCTAATGCTCCTTAAAACGCGATATAGCACCTCATTCCTATGTTTCATGATAAGATATAATATTCATTGCGAAGTGTCATGTATATCTCGTATTCACATCAAAAGAATGTAAATGCGACACTTCCATGCTAGGAAATAGCGTTTTGCAGATGTCTACGTATCGCAGCAATAGAGTTCCAATGCTTCCTAAAACGCGATATCGCATCTCTCTTCTATGTTTCATGACAAGGTATAATATTCATTGCGAAGTGTCATGTATACCTCGTATTCACTTCAAATGAATGTAAATGCGACACTTCCATGCTAGGAAATAGCGTTTGCAGATGTCTACGTATCGTAGCAATAGAGCTCTCATGCTTCTTAAAACGCGATATCGCATCTCACTGCTATGTTTCATGATAAGATAATATATTCATTATGGAGTGATATGTATACCTCGTACTCACTTCAAAAGAATGTAAATGCGACCCTTCCATGCTAGGGAATAGCCTTTGCAGATGTCTACGTATCGTAGCACTAGAGTTCTAATGCTTCTTAGAACGCGATATCGCATCTCATTTCTATGTTTCATGATAAGATATAATATTCATTGCGAAGTGTCATGTATATCTCGTATTCACTTCAAACGAATGTAAATGCGACACTTCCATGCTAGGAAATAGCGTTTGCAGATGTCTACGTATCGTAGCAATAGAGTTCTAATGCTCCTTAAAATGCGATATAGCACCTCATTCCTATGTTTCATGATAATATATAATATTCATTGCGAAGTGTCATGTATATCTCGTTTTCACATCAAAAGAATGTAAATGCGACACTTCCATGCTAGGAAATATCGTTTGCAGATGTCTACGTATCGCAGTAATAGAGTTCCAATGCTTCCTAAAACGCTGTATCGCATCTCCCTTCTATGTTTCATGATAAGGTATAATATTCACTGCGAAGTGTCATGTATACCTCGTATTCACTTCAAAAGAATGTAGATGCGACACTTCCATGCTAGGAAATAGCGTTTGCAGATGTCTACGTATCGTAGCAATAGAGCTCTTATGCTTCTTAAAACGCGGTATCGCATCTCACTGCTATGTTTCACGAGAAGATATAATACTCATTATGGAGTGTCATGTATACCTCGTACTCACTTCAAAAGAATGTAAATGCGACCCTTCCATCCTAGGAAATAGCGTTTGCAGATGTCTACGTATCGTAGCACTAGAGTTCTAATGCTTCTTAGAACGCGATATCGCATCTCACTTCTATGTTTCATGATAAGATATAATATTCATTGCGAAGTGTCATGTATACCTCGATTTCACTTCACAAGAATGTAAATGCGACACTTCCTTGCTAGGAAATATTGTTTGCAGATGTCTACGTATCACAGCAATAGAATTCTAATGCTTCTTAGAACGCGATATCGCATCTCACTTCTATGTTTCATGATAAGATATAATATTCATTGCGAAGTGTCATGTATACCTCGTATTCACTTCAAAAGAACGTAAATAAGACACTTCCACGCTGGGAAATAGCGTTTGCAGGTGTCTACGTATCGTAGCAATAGAGTTCTAATGCTTCTTAGAAGGCGATATCGTATCTCACTTCTATCATTCATGATAAGATATAATATTCATTGCGAAGTGTCATGTATACCTCGTATTCACTTCAAAAGTATGTAGATGCGACACTTCCATGCTATGAAATAGCGTTTGCAGATGTCTACGTATCGCAGCAATAGAGTTCCAATGCTTCCAGAAAGCGATATCGCATCTCTCTTCTATGTTTCATGATAAGGTATAATATTCATTGCGAAGTGTCATATATACCTCGTCTTCACTTCAAATGAATGTAAATGCGACACTTCCATGCTAGGAAATAGCGTTTGCAGATGTCTACGTATCGTAGCAATAGAGTTCTAATGCTTCTTAAAACGCGATATCGCATCTCACTGCTATGTTTCATGAGAAGATATAATACTCATTATGGAGTGTTATGTATACCTCGTATTCACTTCAAAAGAATGTAAATGCGACCCTTCCATCCTAGGAAACAGCGTTTGCAGATGTCTACGTATCATAGCAATAGAGTTCTAATGCTTCTTAGAACGCGATATCGCATCTCACCGCTATGTTTCATGAAAAGATATAATATTCATTATGGAGTGTTATGTATACCTCGTACTCACTTCAAAAGACTGTAAATGCGACCCTTCCATGCTAGGAAATAGCGTTTGCAGATGTCTACGTGTCGTAGCAATAGAGTTCTAATGCTTCTTAGAACGCGATAACGCATCTCACTTCTATGTTTCATGATAAGATATAATATTCATTGCGAAATGTCATGTATACCTCGTATTCACTTCAAACGAATGTAAATGCGACACATCCATGCTAGGAAATAGCGTTTGCAGATGTCTACGTATCGTAGCAATAGAGTTCGAATGCTTCTTAAAACGCGATATCGCATCTCACTGCTATGTTTCATGAGAAGATATAATATTCATTATGGAGTGTTATGTGTACCTCGTACTCACTTCAAAAGAATGTAAATGCGACCCTTCCATCCTAGGAAATAGCGTTTGCAGATGTCTACGTATCGTAGCAATAGAGTTCTAATGCTTCTTGAAACGCGATATCGCATCTCACTGCTATGTTTCATGAGAAGATGTAATACTCATTATGGAGTGTTATGTATACCTCGTTCTCACTTCAAAAGAATGTAAATGCGGCCCTTCCATCCTAGGAAACAGCGTTTGCAGATGTCTACGTATTGTAGCAATAGAGTTCTAATGCTTCTTAGAACGCGATATCGCATCTCACTTCTATGTTTTATGATAAGATATAATATTCATTGCGAAGTGTCATGTATACCTCGTATTCACTTCAAAAGAACGTAAATAAGACACTTCCATGCTAGGAAATAGCGTTTGCAGATGTCTACGTATCGTAGCAATAGAGTTCTAATGCTTCTTAGAAGGTGATATCCCATCTCACTTCTATGATTCATGATAAGATATAATATTCATTGCGAAACGTCATGTATATCTCGTATTCACTTCAAACGAATGTAAATGCGACACTTCCATGCTAGGAAATAGCGTTTGCAGATGTCTACGTATCGTAGCAGTAGTGTTCTAATGCTTCTTGGAACGCGATAACGCATCTCACTTCTATGTTTCATGATAAGATATAATATTCATTGTGAAGTGTCATGTATACCTCGTATTCACTTCATAAGAATGTAAATGCGACACTTCCATGCTAGGAAGTAGCGTTTGCAGCTGTCTACGTATCGTACCATTCCTGTTTTAATGCTTCTTGGAACGCGATATCGCATCTCACTTCTATGTTCCATGATAAGATATAATATTCATTGCGAAGTGTCATGTATACCTCGATTTCACTTCACAAGAATGTAAATGCGACACTTCCTTGCTAGGAAATATTGTTTGCAGATGTCTACGTATCACAGCAATAGAATTCTAATGCTTCTTAGAACGCGATATCGCATCTCACTTCTATGTTTCATGATAAGATATAATATTCATTGCGAAGTGTCATGTATACCTCGTATTCACTTCAAAAGAACGTAGATAAGACACTTCCACGCTGGGAAATAGCGTTTGCAGATGTCTACGTATCGTAGCAATAGAGTTCTAATGCTCCTTAAAACGCGATATAGCACCTCTTTCCTATGTTTCATGATAATATATAATATTCATTGCGAAGTGTCATGTATATCTCGTATTCACATCAAAAGAATGTAAATGCGACACTTCCATGCTAGGAAATAGCGTTTGCAGATGTCTACGTATCGCAGCAATAGAGTTCTAATGCTCCTTAAAACGCGATATAGCACCTCATTCCCATGTTTCATGATAATATATAATATTCATTGCGAAGTGTCATGTATATCTCGTATTCACATCAAAAGAATGTAAATGCGACACTTCCATGCTAGGAAATAGCGTTTGCAGATGTCTACGTATCGTAGCAATAGAGTTCTAATGCTTCTCAAAACGCGATATCGCATCTCACTGCTATGTTTCATGAGAAGATATAATATTCATTATGGAGTGTTATGTATACCTCGTACTCACTTCAAAAGAGTGTAAATGCGACCCTTCCATCCTAGGAAATAGCGTTTGCAGATATCTACGTATCATAGCAATAGAGTTCTAATGCTTCTTGGAACGCGATAACGCATCTCACTTCTATGTTTCATGATAAGATATAATATTCATTGCGAAATGTCATGTATACCTCGTATTCACTTCAAAAGAATGTAAATGCGACACTTCCATGCTAGGAAGTAGCGTTTGCAGATGTCTACGTATCGTAGCAATAGGGTTCTAATGCTTCTTAAAACGCGATATCGCATCTCACTTCTATGTTTCATGATAAGATATAATATTCATTGCGAAGTGTCATGTATACCTCGTATTCACTTCAAAAGAATGTAAATGCGACACTTCCATGCTAGGAAGTAGCGTTTGCAGATGTCTACGTATCGTAGCATTAGGGTTCTAATGCTTCTTGGAACGCGATATCGCATCTCACATCTATGTTCCATGATAAGATATAATATTCATTGCGAAGTGTCATGTATACCTCGATTTCACTTCACAAGAATGTAAATGCGACACTTCCTTGCTAGGAAATATTGTTTGCAGATGTCTACGTATCACAGCAATAGAGTTCTAATGCTTCTTAGAAAGCGATATCGCATCTCACTTCTATGTTTCATGATAAGATATAATATTCATTGCGAAGTGTCATGCATACCTCGTATTCACTTCAAAAGAACGTAAATAAGACACTTCCACGCTAGGAAATAGCGTTTGCAGATGTCTACGTATCGTAGCAATAGAGTTCAAATGCTCCTTAAAACGCGATATAGCACCTCATTCCTACGTTTCATGATAATATATAATATTCATTGCGAAGTGTCATGTATATCTCGTATTCACATCAAAAAAATGTAAATGCGACACTTCCATGCTAGGAAATAGCGTTTGCAGATGTCTACGTATCGTAGCAATAGAGTCCTAATGCTTCTTAAAACGCGAAATCGCATCTCACTGCTATGTTTCATGATAAGATATAATATTCATTATGGAGTAATATGTATACATCGTACTCACTTCAAAAGAATGTAAATGCGACCCTTGCATGCTAGGGAATAGCCTTTGCAGATGTCTACGTACCGTAGCAATAGAGTCCTAATGCTTCTCAAAACGCGATATAGCACCTCCTTCCTATGTTTCATGATAAGATATAATATTCATAGCGAAGTGTCATGTATATCTCGTATTCACATCAAAAGAATGTAAATGCGACACTTCCATGCCAGGAAATAGCGTTTGCAGATGTCTACGTATCACAGCAATAGAGCACTAATGCTTCTTAGAACGAGATGTCGTATTTCATTTCCATGTTTCGTAATAAGATATAATATTCATTGTGTAATGTTATGTATACCTCGTATTCACTTCAGTGAAATGTACGTGCGAAATTTCCTTGCTAGGAAATAGAGTTTGCAGATGTATACGTATATTAGCAATAGAGTTCTAAGGCTTCTCAGAACGCGATATAGCACATCATTCCTATGCTTCATGATAAGATATAATATTCATTGCGAAGTGTCATGTATATCTCGAATTCACATCAAAAGAATGTAAATGCGACACTTCCATGCTAGGAAATAGCGTTTGCAGATGTCTACGTATCGCAGCAATAGAGTTCCAATGCTTCCTAAAACGCGATATCGCATCTCTCTTCTATGTTTCATGACAAGGTATAATATTCATTGCGAAATGTCATGTATACCTCGTATTCACTTCAAATGAATGTAAATGCAACACTTCCATGCTAGGAAATAGCGTTTGCAGATGTCTACGTGTCGTAGCAATAGAGTTCTCATGCTTCTTAAAACGCGATATCGCATCTCACCTCTATGTTTCATGATAAGATATAATATTCATTGCGAAGTGTCATGTATACCTCGTATTCACTTCAAAAGAATGTAAATGCGACCCTTCCATGCTAGGAAATAGCGTTTGCAGATGCCTACGTATCGTAGCAATAGAGTTCTAATGCTTCTCAAAACGCGATATAGCACCTCATTCCTATGTTTCATGATAAGATATAATATTCATTGCGAAGTGTCATGTATATCTCGTATTCACTTCAAACGAATGTAAATGCGACACTTCCATGCTAGGAAATAGCGTTTGCAGATGTCTACGTATCGTAGCACTAGAGTTCTAATGCTTCTTAGAACGCGATATAGCATCTCACTTCTATGTTTCATGATAAGATATAATATTCATTGCGAAGTGTCATGTAAACCTCGATTTCACTTCACAAGAATGTAAAAGCGACACTTCCTTGCTAGGAAATATTGTTTGCAGATGTCTACGTATCACAGCAATAGAGTTCTAATGCTTCTTAGAGCGCGATATCGCATCTCACTTCTATGTTTCATGATAAGATATAATATTCATTGCGAAGTGTCATGTATACCTCGTATTCACTTCAAAAGAACGTAAATAAGACACTTCCACGCTAGGAAATAGCGTTTGCAGATGTCTACGTATCGTAGCAGTAGAGCTCTAATGCTCCTTAAAACGCGATATAGCACCTCATTCCTATGCTTCATGATAAGATATAATATTCATTGCGAAGTGTCATGTATATCTCGTATTCACATCAAAAGAATGTAAATGCGACACTTCCATGCTAGGAAATAGCGTTTGCAGATGTCTACGTATCGCAGCAATAGAGTTCCAATGCTTCCTAAAACGCGATATCGCATCTCTCTTCTATGTTTCATGACAAGGTATAATATTCATTGCGAAGTGTCATGTACACCTCGTATTCACTTCAAATGAATGTAAATGCGACACTTCCATGCTAGGAAATAGCGTTTGCAGATGTCTACGTATCGTAGCACTAGAGTTCTAATGCTTCTTAGAACGCGATACAGCATCTCACTCCTATGTTTCATGATAAGATATAATATTCATTGCGAAGTGTCATGTAAACCTCGATTTCACTTCACAAGAATGTAAAAGCGACACTTCCTTGCTAGCAAATATTGTTTGCAGATGTCTACGTATCACAGCAATAGAGTTCTAATGCTTCTTAGAACGCGATATCGCATCTCACTTCTATGTTTCATGATAAGATATAATATTCATTGCGAAGTGTCATGTATACCTCGTATTCACTTCAAAAGAACGTAAATAAGACACTTCCACGCTAGGAAATAGCGTTTGCAGATGTCTACGTATCGTAGCAGTAGAGCTCTAATGCTCCTTAAAACGCGATATAGCACCTCATTCCTATGTTTCATGATAATATATAATATTCATTGCGAAGTGTCATGTATATCTCGTATTCACATCAAAAGAATGTAAATGCGACACTTCCATGCTAGGAAGTAGCGTTTGCAGATGTCTACGTATCGTAGCAATAGAGCTCTAATGCTCCTTAAAACGCGATATCGCATCTCACTGCTATGTTTCATGATAAGATATAATATTCATTATGGAGTGTTATGTATACCTCGTCCTCACTTCAAAAGACCGTAAATGCGACCCTTCCATCCTAGGAAATAGCGTTTGCAGATGTCTACGTATCGTAGCAATAGAGTTCTAATGCTTCTTAGAACGCGATATCGCATCTCACTTCTATGTTTCATGATAAGATATAATACTCATTGCGAAGTGTCATGTATACCTCCTATTCACTTCAAAAGAACGTAAATAAGACACTTCCGTGCTAGGAAATAGCTTTTGCAGATGTCTACGTATCGTAGCAGTAGAGCTCTAATGCTCCTTAAAACGCGATATAGCACCTCATTCCTATGCTTCATGATAAGATATAATATTCATTGCGAAGTGTCATGTATATCTCGAATTCACATCAAAAGAATGTAAATGCGACACTTCCATGCTAGGAAATAGCGTTTGCAGATGTCTACGTATCGCAGCAATAGAGTTCTAATGCTTCTCAAAACGCGATATAGCACCTCATTCCTATGTCTCATGATAAGATATAATATTCATTGCGAAGTGCCATGTATACCTCGTATTCACTTCAAAAGAATGTAAATATGACACTTCCATGTTAGGAAATAGCGTTTGCAGATGTCTACGTATCGTAGCGATAGAGTTCTATTGCTTCTTAGAACGCGATATCGCATATCACTTCTATGTTTCATGATAAGATGTAATATTCATTGCGAAGTGTCATGTATACCTCGTATTCACTTCAAAAGAATGTAAATGCGAAACTTCCAGGCTAGGAAGTAGCGTTTGCAGATGTCTACGTATCGTAGCGATAGAGTTCTAATGCTTCTTAAAACGAGATGTCGCATTTCATTTCCATGCTTCGTAATAAGGTATAATATTCATTGTGGAGTGTCATGCATACCTCGTACTCACATCACAAGAATGTAAATGCGACACATCCATGCAAGGAAATAGCGTTTGCAGGTGTCAACGTATTTTAGCAATTGAGATCTAATGCTTCTCAATACGCGATATCGCATCTCGTTCCTATGTTTCCTTATAAGATATAATACTCATTGCGAAGAGTCACGTATACCTCGTATTCACTTCAAATGAATGTAAATGTGACACTTCCATGCTAGGAAATAGCGTTTGCAGATGTCTACGTATCGTAGCAATAGAGTTCTAATGCTTCTTAAAATGAGAAGTCGCATTTCATTCCTATGTTTCGTAATAAGATGTAATATTTATTGTGGAATGTTATGCATACCTCGTATTCACTTCAAAGGATGTTAAGGCGACACTTGCTTGCTAGGAAATAACATATGCAGATGTCTACGCATTGTAGCAATAGAGTTCTAATGCTTCTTAAATCGCGATGTCGCATCTCATTTCTATGTTTCATGATCAGATATAATATTCATTGCGAAGTGTCATGTATACCTCGTATTCACTTCAAAGGGATGTAAGTGCGGCACTTCCTTGCTAGGAAATAGCGTTTCCAGATGACTACGTGTGGAAACAGTAGAGTTCTAATGATTCTTAAAACGCGATATCGCATCTCACTTCTATGTTTCATGATAAGATATAATATTCATTGCGAAGTGTCATGTATACCTCTTATTCACTTCAAAAGAATGTAAATGCGACACTTCCATGCTAGGAAATAGCGTTTGCAGATGTCTACGCATCGTAGCAATATAGTTCTAGCGCTTCGTAAATCGCGATATCGCATCTCACTTCTATGTTTCGTGATAACATATAATATTCATTGTAGAGTGTTATGTATACCTCATATTCACTTCAAAAGAATGTAAATGCGACACTTCCATGCTAGGAAATAGAGTTTGCAGATGTCTACGTATCGTAGCAATAGAGTTCTGATGCTTCTTAAAATGCGATATCACATCTCACTTCTATGTTTCATGATAATGTATAATATTCATTGCGAAGTGTCATGTATACCTCGTATTCACTTCAAATGAATGTAAATGCGACACTTCCCTGCTAGGAAGTAGAGTTTGCAGGTGTCTACGTATCGAAGCAATAGGGTTCTACTGTTTCTCAAAACGCGATGTCGCATCTCATTTCCATGTTTCATGATGAGATATAATATTCATTGCGAAGTGTCATGTATACCTCGTAGTCACTTCAAATGAATGTAAATGCGACACTTCCATGCTAGGAAATAGCGTTTGCAGATGTCTACGTATCGTAGCAACGGAGTTCTAATGCTTCTTAAAACGAGATGTCGCATCTCACTTCTATGTTTCGAGATTAGATATAATATTCATTGCGAAGTGTCATGTATACCTCGTATTCACTTCAAAAGAATGTAAATGCGACCCTTCCATGTTAGGAAATAGCGTTTGCAGATGTCTACGTATCGTAGCAATAGAGTTCTAAGGCTTCTTAAAATGAGAAGTCGCATTTCATTTCTATGTTTCGTAATAAGATGTAATATTCATTGTGGAATGTTATGCATACCTCGTATTCACTTCAAAGGATGTTAAGGCGACACTTGCTTGCTAGGAAATAACATATGCAGATGTCTACGCATCGTAGCAATAGAGTTCTAATGCTTCTTAAATCGCGATGTCGCATCTCATTTCTATGTTTCATGATCAGATATAATATTCATTGCGAAGTGTCATGTATACCTCGTATTCACTTCAAAGGGATGTAAGAGCGGCACTTCCTTGCTAGGAAATAGCGTTTCCAGATGACTACGTGTGGAAACAGTAGAGTTCTAATGATACTTAAAA